>NC_092752.1:74838899-75029198 GCF_047496795.1 Chiloscyllium punctatum
TTGGTGGTTACTGATTTGTTCTGACCATAAATTTTTCAAACTGTCAGTGGTTACTGATTTTCATTGACTAGAAATTTTTCGAAGTGTTAGTGCTTACTGATTTGAATTGACCCCAATTTTTTCCAACTGTCAGTGGTGACTGATTTGTACTGAAACAATTTTTTTGAAACCTCAGTGCTTACTAATTTGTACTGACCCACAATTTTTCCAACTGTTGGTGATTATTGATTTCTACTGACCTGAAATTAATCTAAGTATCGGTGGTTACTGATTTGCACTGCGCTGAAGTTTGTCGAAGTGTCAGTGTTTCCTGATTTGCACCGACCAGAATGTTTTTCTATGTACCAATGTTTACTGATTTGAACTGACCAGATTTTTTTTTCAAGTATCAGTGGTTACAGATTTGTAGTAACCCCAAATTATTCTCTGTGTTGGTGGTTACTGATTTCTACTGATCCAAACCTTTTTCTAAGTGTGGATGGTTACTGATTTGCACTGACCCAAATTCTTTTGAAGGATCAGTGCTCACCGATTTGTACTGACGTGTAATATTTCCAAATGTCGGTGGTTACTGATTTGTGCTGACCCGAAATTTTTCCAAATGTCGGTGATTACTGATTTGCACTGCCCTGAAGTTTGTCGAAGTGTCAGAGTTTCCTGATTTGCACCAACCAGAATTTTTTTCCATATATCAGTGGTACCTGATTTGTACTGACCTCAAATTATTCTCAGTTTTGGTGGTTACTGATTTCTACTGACCTGAACCTTTTCTAAGTGTGGATGGTTACTGATTTGCACTGACACAAATTCTTTTGAAATGTCAGTGCTCTCTGATTTGTACTGACCCGTAATTTTTTCCAAATGTCACTGGTTCCAGATTTGTACTGAATTGAAATTTTTCAAACTGTGTCAGTGGTTACTGATTTGCACTGCCCTGAAGTTTGTCGAAGTGTCAGTGTTTCCTGATTTGCACCGACCAGAATGTTTTTCCCTGTACCAGTGTTTACTGATTTGTACTGACCTGAACATTTTCTCAGTGTCAGTGGTTCCTGATTTTTACTGAGCACAAATTTTGATATGCGTGGATGGTGACTGATTTGCACTGTCCCAAAATTTTTTATAATGTCAGTGCTCCCCGATTTGTACTGACCCAATATTTGTCCACCTGATGGTGGTTACTGATTCGCACTGACCTGAAATTATTCTCTGTGTCAGTGGTTACTGATTTGCACTGCGCTGAAGTTTGTCGGAGTGTCAGTGTTTCCTGATTTGCACTGACCAGATTTTTTTCCATGTATCAGTGGTTACTGATTTGTACTGACCCCAAATTATTCTCAGTTTTGGTGGTTACTGATTTATCCTGACCCAAACCTTTTCTAAGTGTGGATGGTTACAGATTTGCACTGTCCCAAATTCTTTTGAAATGTCAGTGCTCACCGATTTGAACTGACCCGTAATTTTTCCAAATGTTGGTGATTACTGATTTGTAATGACGGGAAATTTTTCTTACTGTCACTGGCTCCTGACTTGTACTGACTTGAAATTTTTCAAACTGTCGGAGGTTACTGATTTGCACTGCCCCAAATTTGTCGAAGTGTCAGTGTTTCCTGATTTGCACCGACCAGAATGTTTTTCCATGTACCAGTGTTTACTGACTTGCACTGACTTGAAACATTTTCTCAGTGTCGGTGGTTACTGATTTTTACTGAGCACAAGTTTTGCCAACCGCAGATGGTGACTGATTTGCAATGTCCCAAATTCTTCTGAATTGGTAGTGTTTACTGATTTGCACTGACTTGAAATATTTTCTCAGTGTCGGTGGTTACTGACTTGCACTCACCTAATATTTTTCGAAGTGTTAGTGCTTACTGATTTGGACTGACCCTAAATGTTTCCATCTGTCAGTGGTTACTGATTCATAACTGACCCTCAGTTTGTTGAAGTATGGTTGGTTACTGATTTGTACTGACCCAAAATCTTTTGAAATGTCAGTGCTCACCGATTTGATCTGACCCGTAACTTCTCTGTCGGTAGTTACTGATTTTCACTGACTAGAAACTTTTCAAAGTGTCCGTGGTTATTGAGTTGTACTGACTCAAACTTCATCCAACTGTCGGTAGTTACTGATTTGTAATGACCCAAAATTATTCTAAGTGTCAGTAGTTACCGATTTTCACTGACTAGAAATTTTTCAAAGTGTCCGTGTTTACTGATTTGTACTGACTCGAAATTCATCCAATTGTCGGTGGTTACTGATTTGCACTGCCAGAAATTTTTTCCAGATGTCTGCGGTTACTGATTTGTACTGAATCTAAATGTTTCTTCGTATGGATGGTTACAGATTTCCACTGACCCGAATTTTTTCTTACTGTCACTGGTTCCTGATTTGTATTGACCTGAAATTTTTCAACTGTCAGTGGTTACTGATTTGCACTGCCCCAAAGTTTTTCGAAGAGTCAGTGTTTCAACCAGAATTTTTTTCCATGAATCACTGGTTACTGATTTGTACTGACCACAAATTTTTCTAAGTGTGGATGGTTACTGATTTGAATTGTCCCAAAAGGTTTTAAAATGTCAGTGCTCACCGATTTGTACTGACACAAAATTCATCCAACTGTCGGTGGTTACTGATTTAGAGTCGTAGAGTCATTGACATATACAGTATGGAAACAAACCTTTCGGTCCAACGTGTCCATGCCGACCAGATATCCCAACCCAATCTAGTCGGACCTGCCAGCACCCGGCCCATATCCCTCCAAACCCTTCCTATTCATATACCCATCCAAATGCCTTTTAAATGTTACAATTGTACCAGCCTCCACCACTTCCTCTGGCAGCTCATTCCATACACGTACCACCCTCTGTGTGAAAACTTTGTCCCTTCAGTCTCTTTTATATCTTTCCCCTCTCACCCTAAACCTATGCCATCTAGTTCTGGACTCACTAACCCCAGGGAAAAGACTTTGTCTTTTTATCCTATCCACACTCGTCATAATTTTGTAAACCTCTATCAGGTCACCCCTCTGCCTCTGATGGTCCAGGGAAAACAGCCCCAGCCTGTTCAGCCTCTCCCTATAGCTCAAAACATCCAAGCCGGGCAACATCCTTGCGAATCTTTTCTGAATCCTTTCAAGTTTCACAACATCTTTCCGATAGGAAGGAGACAGAATTGCACACCATATTCCAACAGTGGCCTGACCAATGTCTTGTACAGCCACAACATAACCTCCCAACTCCTGTACTCAATACTCTGATCAAAAAAGGAAAGCAGACCAAATGCCTTCTTCACTATCCTATCTACCTGAGACTTCACTTTCAGGGAGCTATGAATCTGAACTCCAAGGTCTCTTTGTTCAGCAACACTCCCTTGAACATTACCATTAAGTGTATAAGTCATGCTAAGATTTGTTTTCCCAAAATGCAGCACCTCGTATTTATCTGAATTAAACTCCATCTGCCACTTCTCAGCCCATTGGCCCATCTGATCCAGATCCTGTTGTACTCTGAGGTAACCCTGTTCACTGTCCACTACATCTCACATTTTGGTGTCATCCGAAAACTTACCAACTGTATCTGTTATGCTCGCATCATTTATGTAAATGACAAAAGTAGAGGACCCATCACCGATCCTTGTGGCACTCCACTGGTCACAGGCCTCCAGTCTGAAAAACACCCCTCCACCACCACCCTCTGTCTTCTACCTTTGAGCCAGTTCTGTATCCAAATGGCTAGTTGTCCCTATATTCCATGAGATCTAACCTTGCTAACCAGTATCCCATAGGGAACCGTGTCGAAGGCCTTACTGAAGTTGATTTAGATCACATCTACTGCTCTACCCTCATCAATCCTCTTTGTTACTTCTTCAAAAAACTCAATCAAGTTTGTGAGACATGATATCCAATACATAAAGCCATGTTGACTATCCCTAATCAGTCCCTGCCTTTTCAAATACATGTACATCCTGTCCCTCAGGATTCCCTCCAACAACTTGCCCACCACCGATGTCAGGCTCACTGGTCTTTTGTACTCTGGCATATCCTTACCACCCTTCTTAAACAGTGGCACCACGTTTGCCAATCTCCAGTCTTCCAGCACCTCACCTTTGACTATCGATGATACAAATATCTCAGCAAGAGGCCCAGCAATCACTTCTCCAGCTTCCCACTGAGTTCTAGGGTATACCCGATCAGGTCCTGGGGATTTATCCACCTTTATGCGTTTCAAGACATCCAGCACTTCCTCCTCTGTAATCTGGACATTTTGCAAGATGTCACCATCTATTTCCCAACATTCTATATCTTCCATATCCTTTCACAAAGTAAATACTGATGCAAAATATACATTTAGTATCTCCCCCATTTTCTGCGGCTCCACACAAGGGCCGCCTTGTTGATCTTTGAGGGGACTTATTCTTTCCCTAGTTACCCTTTTGTCCTGAAAGTATTTGTAAAAACCTTTTGGATTCTCCT
Source organism: Chiloscyllium punctatum (assembly GCF_047496795.1). Lineage (NCBI taxonomy): Eukaryota > Metazoa > Chordata > Chondrichthyes > Orectolobiformes > Hemiscylliidae > Chiloscyllium > Chiloscyllium punctatum. The sequence goes on from NC_092752.1 coordinate 74,843,369, forward strand.
TAATTCTATTTGCCAACGCTACCTCATGTCCCCTTTTTGCCCTCCTGATTTCCCCCTTAAGTTATACTCCTACTCCTTTATACTCTTCTAAGGATTCACTCGATCTATCCTGCCTGTACCTTACATATGCTTCCTTCTTTTTCTCAACCAAACCTCCAATTTCTTTAGTCATCCAGCATTCCCTATGCCTACCAACCTTTCCTTTCACCCTGACAGGAAGATACTTTCTCTGGCCTCTTATTATCTCACTTATGAAGGCTTCCCATTTTCCAGCCATTCCTTTACCTGCGAACATCTGCCCCCAATCAGCTTTTGAAAATTCTTGCCTAATACCGTCAAAATTGGCCTTTCTCCACTTTAGAACTTCAACTTTTAGATCTGGCCTTCCCTTTTCCATCACTATTTTAAATCTAATAGAATTATGGTCGCTGGTCCCAAAGTGTTCCCCCACTGACACCTCAGTCACCTGCCCTGCCTTATTTCCCAAGAGTAAGTCAAGATTTGCACCTTCTCTCGTAGGTACATCCACACACTGAATCAGAAAATTGTCTTGTACACACTTACACACTCCATCTAAACCCTTAACACGATGGCAGTCAAAGCCTATGTTGCGAAAGTTAAAATTCCTGACCATAACCACCCTATTATTCTTCCAGATAGCTGAGATTCCCTAACAAATTTGTTTCTCAATTCCCCTCTGACTATTCGGGGGTCTATGATACAATCCCAATAAGGTGATCATCCCTTTCTTATTTCTCAATTCCACCCAACTAACGTCCCTGGATGTAATTCCAGGAATATCCTCCCTTAGCACAGCTGTAATGCTATCCCTTATCAGAAACTCCTCTATTGCCTCTTTTTCTATCCTTCCTGTAGCATTTTTATCATGGAACATTAAACTGCCAGTCCTGCCCATCTCTGAGCCATGTTTCTATCATTGATTTTTTTTTTAGATTACATTACAGTGTGGAAACAAGTCCACACCAACCCGCCAAAGTGTAACCCACCCATACCCCTAACCTAACTCTACGGGAAATTTAGCATGACCAATCCACCTGACCTGCACATCTTTGGACTGAGGAAGGAAACCGGAGCACCCAGAGGAAACCCACGCAGACACGGGGAGAATGTGCAAACTCCACACAGTCAGTCGCCTGAGGCAGGAATTGAACCCGGGTCTCTGGCGCTGTGAGGCAGCAGTGCTAACCACTGTGCCACCCACTCACACTGTGCCGCCCACTGTGCTATGATACCTCACAATCTCACAAATGTGAGGTGACGCATTTAGCCAAGACTAATTCGTGAGCGAATTATACAATGAACAGAGGACCCTTGGGAAAAGTTGATGGGCAGAGGGATCTGGGAGTGCAGGTCCATTGTACCCTGAAGGTGGATAGAGTGGTCAAGAAGGCATATAGTCTGCTTGCCGTCATTGGATGGGGTATTGAGTATAAGAGCTGGTAAGTCATGCTCAAATTGTACAAGACATTGGTTCGGCCGTATTTAGAATACTGTGTACAGTTCTGGTCACCACATTCCCAAAAGGATGTGGACACTTTGGAGAGGGTTCAGAGAAGGTTTACGAGGATGTTGCCTGGTATGGAAGGTGCTAGCTATGAAGAGAGGTTGAGTAGGTTAGGTTTGTTTTCATTAGAAAAAGGGAGTTTAAGGGGGGGCCGTGATTGAGGTTTATGAAATCATGAAGGGTGTAGACAGGGTGGATGGAGATAAGCTTTTTCCCAGGGTGAAGGATTCAGTAATGAGAGGTCACACTTTCAAGGTGAGAGGTGGAAAGTTTAAGGTGGATACACACGGCAAGTACATCACACAGAGTGTGGTGGGCGTTTGGAATGGGTTGCCAGCAGAGGTGGTAGGGGCAGGCACGGTAGGTACATTTAAGATGTGTGTGGACAGATGCATGAGTAGGTGGGGAGCAGAGGGATACAGATACTCAGGAATTGGGCGACAGGTTTAGACAGGAAAGTTTGATCAGCTCAGGCTTGGAGGGCAGTAGGACCTGTTCCTGAACTGTACATTGTCTTTCTTTAACGCAGTCCCTTGTTCCTAACAGTGCCCTGAGGTCATCTGCCTTCCATGTTAGGCCCCTTGCATTGAAATAAATGCAATTTAATTTATTAGTCCTACCTTGTTCCTGCTTGCCCTGACTGTTTGAATCACTTCTGTACTTAACTGTACCAGTCTCAGATTGATATCTTTCCTCACTATGTCCCTGGGTCCCCCCCTCCCACCCCCACCCCCCACCCCCAACCTTACTAGTTTAAATCCTCCCGACCAGTGCGAGCAAATTTCCCTGCCAGTATATTAGTTTAGACCCCTTCCAAATTTATGTAATCCATCCTTCTTGTACAGGTCACTTCTACCCCGAAAGAGATTCCAATAATCCAAAAAATGTGAATACTTCTCCGATATAACATTCCCACAACAGGAGAGAGATGGAAAGGAGGGTGTGGGGGAATGGGGTTAAGGCGGAATGGAGGGGGGAGAAGGAGGGGGAAAATGAGAGGTGGGGAAGGAAGGGACGGGAAAGAGATGTGGGATGGGAGGGGAGGGAGAGCGGTGGTAGGAGAAGGGGGTAGGAGGAAAGAAGGAGGGAGGGGTGGAGGAATGAGGGAGGGGGAGGGAGTGGGAGGGAGTGAGGGAGGGAAGGAGAGGGTGGAGGAGAGGGATGAAGGAGAGGGGGAGGAGTAGGTTGAATGAGTGAGGGAATGAGGGAGAGATGGGACAGGAAAGGGAGAAAGGAGAGGATGGAAAGAGAGGGGGTGAATGAGGGAATGTAAGGGGGTAAGGTGAGGTGGGGATGGGAGGAAACGGGAAGGAGATGTGAGAAGGTAGCGGAGGGGAAGGAGAGGGGTAGAAGGAGAAGGTGGTAGGAGAGGGGGAAGGAGGGAGGAGAAGGAGGGGTAAATGAGGGAGGGGGCGCAGGAGAGGAGGAGAAGTATGTGGAGGGAAGGAGAGGGGAAATGTAGAGGGGAAAGGAGAGGGGCAATGTAAAGGGGGAAGAAGAGGGTGAAGGGGAAGGTAAAGTGGTGGAAAGAGAGTCAGGGAAGGATGGGTGGAAGGAGAGGGGCAGAGGGGGAATGAGAGGGGGAAGGAGAAGGGGGAAGGGGTGAAGGAGAGGTGAGTAAGGGGAGGAGAGGGCAGAGTTGGGGAAAGCAATTAGCAGGGAAGGAAAGGGGGTAAGTAAGGGGGATTGAGGGGAGAAGCAGAGAGAGAAGAGTGGGGGGATGGAGGGGAGGAAAGGGGGTAATGGAGAGGCTTGAAGGAGGGGAGGGGAATGTAGTGGGGAAGGAGAGGGGGGATGGAGAGAAGGGAGGCGAATAGAGGGGAAGGCAAGTGCTCAGGAACAAGGGGGGAAGGTAAGGGTGATGGAGGGTAAAACAGAGCGAAGAGTGGGAGGAAGGAGTGGGGAGGAGAGGAGGAGGAGGAGGAGGAGGGGCAGGTGAGAAAGGAGAGAGGGAGAGAGGGAGAGAAGAGGGGGGTAGAAAAAAGTGAGAGAGAGAGACATAGAAATGTCCCTCAGTCCCCCCTGTCCCCTCTGCCCTCTCCCATCTGACATGTGTTAGTGACATGGGCAGTCCACCACATGGTACTGAGTCCAAATCTCCCTCAGGGACAGGAGGACAGGGAGGGAGGGGATGTGTGGTCTTCCCCAGTTTCCTCATTCCCCCTCCCCCCCGACCCCAGCTCCAACCTTCCAGATTATGCCCCGCCCCCATGACCAGTCCCACCTGTCAATCTTCCTTCCCACCAATCCGCTCCATCCTCCTGTTGCTGCTGATTCCTCCACCCGGCCGCCAGAGGGAGCCGCTCTGTCTCTCCTCACGGCCCTGGTCTGAGTCACCTCTTCCCTCCTCCCGCTTCCTCCTTGTCAATCCTTCCCCTGTGGGGGCGGGCGGCCATCCTGGGGTGACGTCACCGCGCAGCCCCTTGCGCCTTTGCGTCACCCAGGTGATTGTGACGCTGTCAGTGAGTGAGAGTCCCCCTGAGTGTAACCATCTGTAACACAGTCTGGGTCCCATCAGTTGATTCCCAGCTTTTACAGATGGAATGTCCAGGAGAAAGTGTCACAGTCACGGGATGTCCCTCAGACCATTGTCAGGGAAGAGGGGAATCTGGTTACAATCTCATGGTCATTTGGACAATTAACAGATCCGTGTAATCACTGGGTGTCCGTCTGGGAAATGGATTGATGATGATGGAGGGGTGTTGTGTTCTCCAGAATTAGGTGGAATCAACTTGCATTGCAGCTTGTTCAGCACCACAGCTACAAACATCCCCTGTCTCCACCACCGACACTCAGTAACAGCAGTGTGTACCATAGACAAGATGGACTGGAGAAATTCCCCAAGGTTCCTTCCAGAGCAGCTTCCAGACCCACGGCACTATCATGTGGAATGCTGAACACAGCAGATACACGGGAACACCATCAGTTGACAATTCCACATCAAGCCGCTCCCCATCCTGGCTTGGAAAAACATCTCAGTCCCACAAGTGCCATTGGTTGGAAATCCTGGAGGTCCCTCTCTTACATCATTGTGGGTTTATCTGCCCCAAATAAATGGCAGCAGTTCAAGGCAATAACTCACCATCACCTTCACCAGAGCAATTATATCTGAGCAATCGGTGGGGACCCAGCGGCAACGACCCAAACACATTAATGAATCACAAAATAAAGCTCAGTATTTGGGACCCGTGTGCTCCAGTGCTAAGTATCTGAATAAATTGGGTCGATATTCGAGAAAATTAAAAGGCAGTTTCATTTGATTATCTCAGATTGTGAAGAGGCTTGAGAGGGGAGATGCTGAGAAATTAATTCTGTGGGTCTGGGAATCTGAAACACGATAACACAGTCTCAGGAGATGCTGGAAAAGCTCAGCAGGTCAGGCAGCATCTGTGCAGAGAAATCAGCGTTAATGTTACAGCATCCGCAGTTCATTCGGGTTTGATTACCACCCTCTCAGGGTAAGGGGCAGGTTATTTGGGACTGAGATGAGGAGACAGCGCTTCACTCTAAGGCCTCTGAGTCTTTAACATTCTCTTTCCCTGAAGATTGTGGATGGTCCCTCACTGAGTACATTTCAGATTGGAATTGACAGATTGCCGGGGTCTCAGGGTGGCATGGGATATGGGGAGTGGATAGGAAACCAGATTTGAAATCTCAAACCAGCTCTGATTGGATTGACTGCCAGAACAGACTGAACAGTTTAAACAGGCTGTATAGTCTCCTCCTGCTCACATTTCCTGAGCTCTTAGATATTTACTGAACCAATTCCCAATCTCTATGGATTTGGTTCCATGAAACCGTTTATCATTAAATCTCTGCAGCCTCCACCCTATTACAAACCATCTCATTCTTTCTTCAGCGTTACCCCCATTCCAATTGCTCAGAAATCATTACTTTTCTAACTTCCTTACGCCCTGCTGCATCACCCCACCCTCATAACACACGGGTTAACCTTTCCCTTCTCCCTATAGATGCTGCCTGACCTTATCAGATTTCTCAGCATGGTCTGTGTTTATTTCAGAGGGAATGACATCTCCCTGTTCCTGTTTCTGTGAGAGGATATATTCCCCAATCCGACTCCTTGATAATTCGTGTGTTCACAGAGAAAAGAGGGATTGCTCGGTCCAAATTTATAACATGCACAAAAGGGCATCTACATCTTGTGGTGATATTAAAAATAAAACATCTTAAACCAAATGAAATCCATGAAGAAATGGCATGTTGCAATGGGGTCTGTAAGGGGCAGGAATTTACTGAACCAATTCCCAATCTCTATGGATTTGGTTCCATGAAACCGTTTATCATTAAATCTCTGCAGCCTCCACCCTATTACAAACCATCTCATTCTTTCTTTAGCGTTACCCCCATTCCAATTGCTCAGAAATCATTACTTTTCTAACTTCCTTACGCCCTGCTGAATCACCCCACCCTCATAACACACGGGTTAACCTTTCCCTTCTCCCTATAGATGCTGCCTGACCTTATCAGATTTCTCAGCATGGTCTGTGTTTATTTCAGAGGGAATGACATCTCCCTGTTCCTGTTTCTGTGAGTGGATATTTTCCCCAATCCGACTCCTTGATAATCCGTGTGTTCACAGAGAAAAGAGGGATTGCTCGGTCCACATTTATAACATGCACAAAAGGGCATCTATATCTTGTGGTGATATTAAAAATAAAACATCTTAAACCAAATGAAATCCATGAGGAAATGGCATGTTGCAATGGGGTCTGTAAGGGGCAGGAATTCAATCCACCCTCCCCCCCTGTTGTTATTGGGTATGATGCTCCTGACCCACCAATACACAGATCTGACTAAATGCACAAACAACCCCTCTCCATCCATTTCATTCAGAATAAGGTCAATAACAGGATGAATTAAAGCAAAATACAAACTGTGATGAATGCTGCATGTCGGGAGGCATGTTACTGTAGAGTTTTTACAGCACTGAGATCAGGCTGTTCGGCCCATCATTCACATTCCAGTCTAACCGTCTGGACTCCCTCTCTAAATCTCTCCAATTACCCAGATCCCTGTCTGAATGAAAACTGTCTGTGTGGGGTTTGCACCTTTTCCCGGGGTCTGCGTGGGATCCTTCTGGGTGCGTGGGTTTCCTCCCACAGTCCAATGATGTGCAGGTTATAGTGGGTTGGCCTTGCTAAATTGTCCAGAGTATCCAGGGATGTGTAGGTGAGGTGGATTACCCATGGAAAATGCAGGGTTACAGGGATAGGTTAGCGGGGGTGAGTCTTGGTGGGTTACATGATGGTCTCAATGGCCGGTTTCCACACTGTAGGGATTCTATGATTCCATGCTCCTTCCCATCTGCCTCTATGGATGAGGAAGAGTATCACCTGACCCAATATCCCCTTCGGTGGCTCAACGTTTGCTTTGTTTCCAACAAAGAACTGCAGGTGCTGCAGATCTGAGAGACAGCACAGAAATTGCTGGAGAAACTCAGCAGGTCTGGCAGCATCTGTGGGGAGGGAACCTTTCAGATCCAGGGATTGTTCTTCAGAACTGAAGGCTTCTGATTCTGGTGCTGTCAGACCTGCTGAGCCTCTCCAGCAATTTCTTGTTTGGATTTCAGCCCCAATCCAGTTGGTGATGATCATGGCCTTGTTAAGTGTGTTTGGGGATGGGGAGGGCGCTGCTAGCAGGCTGATGGTGGTGTAGTGGGGAGCATAGCTGCTGTCCAAGCAGTTGGCCTCGGTTCGATTCCTGGCCATAGCAGTGTTGCGGTCTGTAAGTAGCTTTCAAAAGTAAACGCGCTAGAATGAACTGAGGAAATCAATTCTTCCTTCTGTGGTAAAACGGATCTGTCAGATTGCTCTTGCTTTTCCTGGCGATGGTTCCTGTGAATTGCAGTGTGGAACCGGTCAGCATTGCTCGGCATCTCGGAAGCTTTCCCCTCTGCTGCTTCCCATTTCTTATTGAAATATTGGGTGCAGCACAAGGATCGGTTTGTTTTGTTCGAAAAGTGAGAGACTGCTCCCGTCAGGAACCTGAAATAATTACAGAAGCCGCTGGAAACACTGAACAGTTCCAACAGCTTCTGTAGTGGTCGGGAGGGAGGGTTAATGTGTCAAATCTACACAAGGATAAAATAAACTCCAGCCACAAAACAGAGTTCCTAAGTTTTACAAACATCAGTATGACATTATTCTGAGCCATCAATTCCCCTTGAACACTTCCAATGTGGAATAGCATCTTTCTGATTCTCACTTTGAGAGATGTCCCTCAGTGAGCTCCTCCACCATTCTTTCCATTTCACTGGGGACCCACTATCCACAGTCTCCAATCAAATGACCTGAACTCAGACACACAGAGATCTTAAAGAGTGACACAATGCAGATAGGAAGTTGATTTCATTTCTGGTTCTGAGTCCAATCTTCACTCAGTGAGACAGAGTCAGGTATTCAAGGCTCCAACAAGAGCTGGATTCTGCTTCTGGTGATTGTCTTCATTCAGTGACAAGGAGGGCCGTGGGCCGGAAGGAGCTCATCATTGAGCTTCGGGTTGTCTGCTCAGTCTACAGCATTGCAGGCCGTGGGAGCAGGGCAGTGGGAAAGGTACCTCGTGTGGACTGCAATAGGACTTTCCACACATTTTTCCAGGTCAGTTACAGAGCTCCAGGAATTCTGAATGAGGATATGAAAAATGCATTGATTGAAGGAGGAGGATCAGGAAAACAGGATAAAGCTGATGAGATCAGCAGGATTTCTCGGTCTAACTCTGTGCCATACTTTATTTTCTGCTTTATAAATCTACAATCCAGAGTTCAACCCACTCAGAGCAATATAAGCTCAGAAACAAATCATTCAGTCCAACACATCCATGCCGAACTGATATCCAATGTAAATCTCATCGTATTTGTCAGAATCTGGCCCAACTTCCTCTGAACCCTTTTTAATTCCTACACCCACCCAGATACCTTTTAAATGTTGGAATTGTACCAGCCTCCTCTACTTCCTCTGGCAGCTCATGCACACAGTGCCCTCTGCATGAAAAATGTTCCCCTTAGGTCCCTTTTATGTTTCCCCTCTCAAATTTAACATATGCCATCTGCTTCTGGACTCCCCCACCACAGGGAAATCACCTTGCCTTTTTACCCTATTGAGGGTCCTTCATGATTTTCTGAACCTCTATTACATTACCCCTCAGCTACCGACGCTCCAGGGATAATAGCCTCAACCTATACAGTCTTACCCTCCAGCACAAACCCTCCAACCTTGGCAGCATCCTTGTTAATCTTTTCTGAACCCTTTCAAGTTTCACAACCCCCTTCTTATAGGAGGGAGTCCAGAATTGCACGATATACCAAACGTGGCTGAACCAATACTGCAAAATGACCTCCCAACTCCGTTCCCCAATTAACTGAGCAATAAAGACAAAAACGACAAACGCTTTCTTCACTATCCTATCGAAATGTTAGTCCACCGTCAACGATCTATGATGCTACACTCCAGGTCTATTTGTTTACCAACATCCCTAGTACCTTGTCATTCAGTGTAAATGTCCTGCTGTCTTTTGCTTTTCCAAAATGCAGCACCTCACATTTATCTAAATTAATCTCCATCAGCCACTCCTCAGCCCATTGGCCCATCTGATCAAGATCCCATTGTCCTCTGAGGTAACCATCTTCACTGTCCTCTACACCTCCAAATTTACTGTAATCTGCAAACTTACTAACCATTCGTCCTATGGTCACATCCAAATCATTTATAGAAATGACAAAACAACAGTGGACCCAGCACCGATCCTTGTGACACACCGCTGGTGACAGGCCTTCAGTCTGAAAAGCAACCCTCCCCCACCACCACCCTCTGTCTTCTATCTTCGAGCCAGTTCTCCACCCAAAGGGTGATTCTACTGCCCCAACATACAAGTTTGACAATATGACACCAGTCTACAACAAGAATCTATTCCTGATGACAACAGGCGGGTCGGTTTGCCACCGGTGCTGTTCACACTTGGAATATACCTGGAGCAGAACAACACAAACCCAACTGGAGAGGGTGGCTCTGTATAAGGAGTGTCAGTGTGGAGTTAAAATTCAACAAATGCGATGAAATAAAATAAAAGATTAATGAAGGTAAGGCCGTCCAATCTGTTTCACAAATTATTACATAAGAGGCTGGATAAAAACTGAAGCTATTGTCATAAATGGCTCCAGCTCACCATGGAGAATTAATGTGCTAGGACAGAAAAATGCAGAGTGAGCATAAATTGCTGCAAGTTGCAAACAGCAGAATTAAAATCCAACTTGTGTTTTTACTGTAAGGATGAATATTTTAATCCTGTTGTTCTTTCTCTACGAATGATACAGATGGTCATTTATTATCCAGAAAGAAAAGACAATCAATATTTTCTTTGACATCTAACTTGGATTTGGAGAAGATACTGTGGATGATACCGGCCAACAGGATTGTTTTGTACAGACAGGCGAATAATAATGTCACCAGGAAATAGCAGAAGGTTGTGGAGGGAAACGAGCAGACTGAAGCCTGCTGTGATGGAGTTTGGTATAAAAGGCTAAAGGGAGACAAACTCGACCGAACTACAGAGTGTGAAATGTGAACTTGGATAGAGTTACCTTGGTGTTCATGTGCACAGGTCTTTTAATGTAACAAGATCTGCTGAAGGGGGAAATAGAAAACATGTGGGAGCTTAAGCATCACAAATGACCCATTGAGTAAGGAGAAAGAAAATACATAAAGGGAAACCCCTGCTGTTCCTGGGGATCTGAAATCTAACCTCAGCAGGTCAGGCAGCATCTGTGAGAAGGGAACCAGAACCCATTTCTCCCACAGCAGTCTACAAGGCACCAATGGAGATCCCTGATCTGATTGGCTCTGTGCTAATTAACACTGTACCCAGATATTAATCCAGTGGGTCAGCTTCTTAGTTAAACAGTGAGTTCCTGAGAGTGACGAGGCAGACCCTTGTATGTTGTTCACACCTACATGGTCAGTAAAATGGTATCCTGCCCGTCCCATTGAAAACCCAGCTTCAGCTCTGACCATATTTCCTGAAACCCAGCATGGGGAGGAAACACTGCCTCCTGGTCTTAGGTTCTTCTCTGTAGGATAAGGGGTCACTTCCTGTGATCTCCCTCTGACAACTCCATTGCTTTTAGTTTCTCTCACTTGATTGGCTTTCTGTTCCTTCTGGTTTCGTGGTCTAGTCACACTTCCCAAAGCTGAGGCTCCTGCTTAATGGTAGAATATGGCTAGGGCATCAGTCAATGGAAGAATTAGTACAGGGGTATGAGTAAATGGGAGAATTAGTACAGGGGTATGAGTAAATGGGAGATTTAGTCTAGGGGTATGAGTAAATGGGAGACTTAGTGGGAATCAATAAATGGGAGATTCGATGCACAGTGCCATTACATTGGAAAACTGCTGTGAGTGTCAATATATGAGAGAATTGGAGCAGAGCATGTCTAAATTGGGAAAAAGGGGCAGGAAATCAATAAGAAGAATTGTTGTTGCAAGCATCAGTTAATCGGAGATTCAGTTCAGTGCACCATCAAATGAAAAAAAATGCAAGTTGCCAATAATTGGAGAATTCATTCATGTGCCATTAAATTCGAAGTGGGAGAACGGGGGCGGGATAACACTCAATGGGAGATTTGGTGCACTTCCAGGATTTGTGCAGGATAGGGAAACGGGGGAAATAGCCATAAATAGAGTCATACAATCATAGAGATTTACAACACAGAAAAAGATCTTTCGGTCTAACTTGTCCATGCCACAATTTAAGAATTCTGGCAGCACTCCACTAAATTGAACCATTGCAAGGAACAACTTAATGGGAGAATTGGGCAAGGTCTTATCAAAATGTAATTGGACCAGCCTCCACTACTTCCTCTGGCAGCTAATGCACACAGCCCTCTGCATGAAAAATGTTCCTCTGAGGTCCCTTTTATGTTTCCCCTCTCAACGTTAACACGTACCAACTGCTTCTGGACACCCCCACCACAGGGAAATCACCTTGCCTTTTTAACCTATTGAGGACCTTCATGGAAGAATTGGTGCAGTGTAACACTAAATGGGAGAATTCGGGCAGGGCAATACTTGATGGGAGATTTAGAGTAGGGCACCCAAAAAGCGTTCGACGTTCTCAGTCAATATGATGATTGTGCAAGGCAGCACTGTGAGGAGAACTGGTTCAGGACTTCAGTAATTGGGGAAAGTGGTGCTCAGCAACACTGAATTGGAGAATTGGTGTGGGGTATCAGTAAATGAGAGACCTGGTGCAGAGTGCTGATAACTTCGAGAATTGGAGCAAATGGGAGAACACGGGCAGTGAATCAGTAAATAGGACAAATGTTGCAAAGGATTAATGGTCTAGAATCAATGCAGTGCACCACGAAATGGGGGAGTTGGTGCTGTTCACCACTAAAGGGAAGATATGTGTAGGATCAGTAATTCGGAGATTTGATGCAGGGATCGCCAAGATTAGAGAGTTCTGGCAGCTGGTTACTAAATGAGAGAATTGTTGCAGAGAAATACTGAATGGGAGACTTGGTGCACAGTGGAGCTAAATTAGAGAGTGGGTGCATGGCAACAGTAAATGGGAGAATTAGAGTAGCGCACCCTTAAATGGTAGAATCGGGCTCGGGCATCAGGAAATGGAAGGATTAGTACAGGGGTATGTGTAATTGAGAGATTTGGGGGCAATCAATAAATGGGAGATTCGGTGCACGTTGCCATTACATTGGAAAAGTGGTGTGAATGTCAATATATTAGAAAATTCAAGCAAAGTATTTTGAAATTGGGGAATAGGGTCCAGGGAATCAACAAAAAGAAGAAATGTTGCAAGCATCGGTAAATTGGAGATTCCTGATGAAGGGCTTTTGCCCGAAACGTTGACTTCGCTGTTCGTTGGATGCTACCTGAACTGCTGTGCTATTCCAGCACCACTAATCCAGTATTTGATTTTCAGCATCTGCAGTCATTGTTTTTACCAAATTGGAGATTCAGTTCAGTGCATCACTAAATGATTAAAAAAAATCAGCAGGTTACCCGTACGTGAAAGATGTGTATCAGGGAACAGGTAAATGGAAGGAATTGATGTAGGACAACAATAATTGGAGAATTCATGCAGGTGCCATTAAATTCTTAGTGGGAGGACTGGGGCAGGATAACCTCATCGGTTGAGTTGGTGAAATTCCCGAATTAGTGCAGGATTGGAAAATGGGAGAATTGGTGCAGGGAAGCGGAGCACTAATTACAGCCTCAGAGATGTACAGCACGGAAACAGACCATAAGACCATAAGACATAGGAGTGGAAGTAAGGCCATTCGGCCCATCGAGTCCACTCCGCCATTCAATCATGGCTGATGCGCATTTCAGCTCCACTTGCCAGCGTTCTCCCCGTAGCCCTTAATTCCTCTAGACAACAAGAACCTATCAGTCTCGGCCTTGAAGACATTTAGCGTCCCGGCTTCCACTGCACTCCGTGGCAATGAATTCCACAGGCCCACCACTCTCTGGCTGAAGAAATGTCTCCGCATTTCCGTTCTGAAATGACCCCCTCTAATTCTAAGGCTGTGTCCACGGGTCCTAGTCTCCTCGCCTAACAGAAACAATTTTCTAGCATCCACCTTTTCAAAGCCATGTATTATTCTGTACGTCTCTATTAGATCTCCCCTTAATCTTCTAAACTCCAACGAATACAATCCCAGTATCCTCAGCCGTTCCTCATATGCTAGACCTGTCATTCCAGGGATCATCCGTGTGAATCTCCGCTGGACACGTTCCAGTGCCAGTATGTCCTTCCTGAGGTGTGGGGACCAAAACTGGACACAGTACTCCAAATGGGGACTAACCAGAGCTTTATAAAGTCTTAGTAGTACATCTCTGCTTTTATATTCCAACCCTCTTGAGATAAGAGACAACATTGCATTCGCTTTCTTAATCACAGACTCAACCTGCATGTTTACCTTTAGAGAAACCTCGACTAGCACTCCCAGATCCCTTTATGCTTTGGCTTTAATAATTTTCTCACCATTTAGAAAGTAGACCATGCTTTTATTCTTTTTGCCAAAGTGCAAGACCTCGCACTTGCTCACGTTAAATTCCATCAGCCATTTCCTGGACCACTCTCCCAACCTGTCTAGATCCTTCTGTAGCCTCCCCACTTCCTCAGTACTACCTGCCTGTCCACCTAACTTCGTATCATCGGCAAACTTCGCTAGAATGCCCCCGGTTCCCTCATCCAAATCATTAATATATAATGCGAACAGCTGTGGCCCCAGCACCGAACCCTGCGGGACACCGCTCGTCACCGCCTGCCATTCTGAAAAAGAACCTTTTATCCCAACTCTCTGCCTTCTGTTAGATAGCCAATCCTCAATCCATCCCAGCAGCTCACCTCGAACACCATGGGCCCTCACCTTGCTCAGCAGCCTCTCGTGTGGCACCTTATCAAAGGCCTTTTGAAAGTCCAGATAGACCACATCCACTGGGTTTCCCTGGTCTAACGTACTTGTTACCTCTTCAAAAAATTCCAACAGGTTTGTCAGGCATGACCTCCCTTTACTAAATCCATGTTGACTTGTTCTAATCAGACTCTGCTCTTCCAAGAATTTAGAAACCTCATCCTTAATAATGGATTCTAGAATTTTACCAACAACCGAGGTTAAGTTAATTGGCCTATAGTTTTCCATCTTTTGCCTTGATCCTTTCTTGAACAAGGGGGTTACTACAGCCATCTTCCAATCATCCGGGACCTTTCCTGACTCCAGTGACTCTTGAAAGATCTTAACCAATGCCTCTGCTATTTCCTCAGCAACCTCTCTCAGAACTCTAGGGTGTATCCCATCGGGGCCAGGAGATTTATCAATTTTAAGACTTTTTAACTTTTCTAGCACTATCTCTTTCGTAATGGCAACATACTCAACTCAGCCCCGTGACACCCTTTAATTTTTGGGATATTACTCAGGTCTTCCACTGTGAAAACTGACGCAAAGTACTTGTTAAGTTCTCCTGCTATTTCCTTATCTCCCATCACTAGACTCCCTGCATCAGTTTGAAGTGTCCCAATGTCTACTTTTGCCTGTCGTTTGTTTCTTATGTACTGAAAGAAACTTTTACGATTATTTCTAATATTACTGGCTAGCCTACCTTCATATTTGATCCTCTCATTTCTTATTACACTCTTTGTTATCCTCTGTTGGCTTTTGTATCCTTCCCAATCTTCTGATTTCCCACTCTTCTTAGCCACTTTATAGGATCTCTCTTTTTCTTTAATACATTTCCTGACTTCCTTTGTCAGCCAACGTTGTCTAATCCCTCCCCGGTTAATCTTTCTTTTCTTGGGAATGAACCTCTGTAGTGTCCTCAATTATACCTACAAACTCCTGCCATTTTTGCTGTAGTGTCTTTTCGGTTAGCCTCTTCTTCCAGTCTATTTTAGTCAGTTCCTCTCTCATGCCTTCATAATTACCTTTATTCAACTGTAACACCATTACATCAGATTTTGCCTTCTCCCTTTCAAACTCCAGACTGAACTCTACCATATTATGGTCGCTACTTCCTAACGGTTCCCTTACTTTAAGATCTTTTATAGAGTCTGGTTCATTGCAAAGCACGAGGTCCAGAATAGCCTGCTCTCTTGTGGGCTCCATGACAAGCTGTTCCAAAAAGCCATCCTGTAAGCATTCCATGAATTCCCTTTCTTTAGATCCTTCCAGACTTATATACTCACTTTTCCTTCCCGGCTGCCCCTCTGCTCGCCGTCACTTCCTCTGCAGCTCCCGCTCTTTCTGTGGAGAGAGAGAGAAAAAAAAAACACACCGCTGCCCGCTACAGGTAAGCAATTTTAAAACGAACTGTCTTACCTTTGCTGTAGTCTCCCGAGTTCGCTTTTACTTCGACGCTGCTCCCGCTCAAATTTTGACTATGGTTCATAGTCATAGTTTTGACTATGGTTCAGACCAACGCATTACAGGAAGGATGTTCAAGATTTGGATAGGGTTCAGAGGAGACTTACTAAGATTTTACCGAGTCTGGAGTGAAGGACTTATGAGTAATGCTGAGAGACTTGAATCTGTTTCTGGTCGTGAGAAGACATTTGAGGCCTATTAATTGAGACATATAACATAAACAGAGTTAGATGAGTTGGACAGTGAGAGCCTTTTGTCTTTGATCGCGATGCCTAATGCGAGGGGAGACAGTAAATTGAGGTAGATACTAATACTAATAAATAGATATGGGACAGATGCCAGAGGTAGGTTCTTTACTCAGAGTAGTCGGGCCATGGAATGCATTGCCGGCAACAGTGGTAGACTCGTCAACTTTAAGGGCATTTAAATGGTCATTGGATAGGCATATGGACAAGAATGGACTAGTGTTAGTTACTTGGGCTTCAGATTAGTTCCACAGGTCAGTGCAACATCGAGAGCTGAAAGGCCAGTACTGCACTGTCATGATCTGTGTTCTAGAGGGCATAAATATGAGATGGGAGAGGAAAGACTTAGATGGGATTGGAGGAGAACATTTTTCACTCAGAGGATGGTGCAGGCATGGAATGGGTTCCCAGGGGAAGTGGTAGAGAAAAGTACAATAACAACATGTAAAAAACATTTGGGCAGGTACATGGAGAGGAGAAGGTTTGAAGGGATATGGGTCAAGTGCAGGGAAACATGACTTGTTCAGGGACTCTGGTCAGCATGGACTAGTTGGATCCAAGGAACCCTTTTATGCTGCATGGCTCTGTCTCCAGTTATTGGAGGAGGAGATAAGGCATGTGATAGACACTGTAGCAAGTCACAGTGATAGTGATTGTAGTCTGGAATGCAGTACATTTCAAATATGTGGAGGGGCTATCGGGAAGTGAGGAGGTTACAGAGACAGGAACTGTTATAGGAGTTACAAATTATTGAAGACACTGGTGCACAAGACATGCCACAGATACAGTGTTGCAGAGTAATGAGTCTTAGTACAACAGAACTTACAGTAGGGGTGGGGATTGAGCCTGAGGGGTGTGTGTACTGTGCTCCCCCTCCAGCACTGTATCTATGTCATGTCTTGTTAGCTGATGTTTGGAGCCCACTCTTGCTCTCTGCTCTGTGCGCTGTGAGTGATCTTACCTCATGCAGGATTTATTGAAGACTCCAGATCTCCCTTCCCTTTGTCTTTCTGGCTGACCAACTATATTCAATGTGGTGATGGACGAGACACCCAGCAGATGGGAAGTCTATTTAGTCATGAACCTACTGGAGACAGAGAAATAGACAGAATGGGATGTTAGACGGATGAACTGAGGGTTACACATACAGAATGGCACGAAGTCACACAGAGATCTGGAAAATCCCAGTCTGCATCCTTGGCCTGTTCTGCCTCATCTCTCTGGAGTGGAGAATTCTGTTGGCTGAGGATCTGGAGTAGCTGCAAGAGTGAGAGACACTGACAGCGGCAGCAGTTAGACCACCACAGTGAGGGATACCACGTGGAGAGAGACTGAGTGATATCACCAGACTGCTTGAAGATGTCAGAATCAAATAATTGTGTAGGAAGAACGGGTTTTGCTTCAGTATGCACTGGCATAAACGATCAGGAATGAGCAACCTGTGAGCAGGTGAAGTGATGGCCGAGTGGTATTATTGCTAGAGCATGTATCCCAAACCTCAGCTAATGGTCAGGGGAGACAGGTTTGAATCCCACCAACAGAAATGGGGGAAGTTTAAATCAATAATTAAAAACAACTTGCAATTACAAATTCATGAATAAGTATGAAACCATTGCTGATGTCCAAAATAATCTTTGTTTATCAAAAAGACACTGGTCCTTAAGAGAAGAACATCTGCCTATCCTCACGTGGTCTGCACGACATACCCACAGTAAAGTGTTTGTCTCTCAATTTACCTCTGAAATGGCCGAGCAAGTTACTCAACTCAAAGGCAGCTCAGGCTGGGCAGCCAGAGACACCCATATCCCACAAGTAAATAAAAACAATCCCATTGCACTGGGATCCAGTGGAACCATGATGAGAATGGAGTATTGGTAATTATGTTGGCAGGTTTATGGACAGAGCTTTAAATTGATAGAGAGGATGCAGGGACAGGGTTCAAGTGAAAGGAGCTTTCCAAATCCAAAGATAAAAAGTGAAGCATCAGAACAGCATGGGAATGTGACTGAAGTCAAGCAGACAGGAACAGGATGGAAAAACTTTAACTAAAACTGTACATCAGGTTTGTGACAGGAGATTATGGGAAAGAGTAAATTATGTTTTATTTTGGAATGGACAAAGTATTTTCAATAAGGTAGATGGATTTGTGACACAGAGATAAATGGGATTTAGACACTAGAGAGACATGGTTACAGGACGAACAAAAGGTGGAACATAAATATTCAATGGTTCACAATCTTGCGGGGTCTAAGGCAGAATGGGAAAGGACGGTTGGGTAACGCTGACAGACATGGGTAACAAAGGCATTACAGAGAAAGTATTTGGCCACAGATCATGAAGTAGAATCTGTCTGAATGTAAATTCTGGCTACTACTTGCCAAGGTCACAAGCAGCAGAACAGTTTTAGCCACCGAACAGGATTTCCTTGCTCATCATTGCATTAAACAGGAACTCATTGGAATTTTTAACAAAGGCATTGAGATAATTTTGGGAAACTTCAATATTCGCATAATTTGGCACAATCACACTGACAAGAGTGGTATTCGAAGAGTAGAACTTTTTTTTCCCATCAGTGTTTCTTTGAATATCACATTGTGCAACTGGCGAGGGACGCAGCTATCTCAGAGCGACTGTTGTCTGATGAAGCTGAGTGAATGAGTAATGGCACACAGGGAGATCCTCTGGGAAACTGGGATAAAGTGAAATTTAATTAATTCTAAATCTTTAACATGAATCACAGAATGGACAAGACACAATGTGAAACAAAATAGCCCATTTACATGGGTTTGAGAGGAGAACTGACCAAGGGTGAACAGGATGAACAGACTAGAATGTGTGTCTGTAAGCAAACAGTTGAAAACACTTGAAGAATGATGTAAAACACTCAACAAAAGGACATTCCATTGAAACAGTCAAAATCTCAGCAAGAAATTTCCTGCTGTCCCTCACTCAGGACAAATGGATCTTATTAGATTATCAGGCTTAGAAGATCACCAAAAAGTACTAACAATTCTAAAGTGAGAGAGTGTTTAGGCAGTAAGTGTTAGAGGGATTGTGAACTGTTTGCTTGCAGGAGGGGGGCAGTGAGAAGGGAAATCATTGTCAGGGTTTGATGACACGTCAGGAACAGGGAGAGGTGAAGGTGCTGGAGGTGGTGAGAGTGTTACAGAGAGTGGTCAGGGCCTGAATGGTGTTACAAAGCCAGTACGGATTGTTGCAGCTGGAGGGGTTCACAGAGGAATGGAGGGACATATGTATTTAACTTATTCATTCATGGGATGTGGGTGTCACTACCAGAACCAGCATTCTTTGCCCCAATGCTAATTACCCAGAGGGCAGCTCCGAATCAGCCATATTGCTGTGGGTCTGGAGTAACATGACAGCCAGACCAGGTTAGAATGTCAGATGTCCTTCCCTAAAGGATGTAAGTGAACCAGATGTATTTCTCCTACTGATCAACAATGCTTTTATGGTGACCTCACCAGTGTCCACCACAACATGACATCCCAACTCCTACTCTCAATGCTGTGACCAATGAAGGTAACCATCCCAAACACCTGCTTCACCAACCTGTCTCCCTGAGACACCACTTTCAAAGAGCTGTGTACCTGCATCTCTGGCTCGCTGACTGACAACACTACCCAGGGCCCGAACATTAACTGTACAAGTCCCGCCATGGCTTGGTTTACCAAAATAGAACACTTCACATTATTTAATTAAACTCCATCTGCTATTCTTCAGCCCACTATCCCAGCAGTACTGTTCATCCTGTTTTATCATAGTTAACCTTCTTCACTGTCCAGTATATCACTAATCTTAGTGCCACCTACAAACGTATTTACCAGGAAAGTAATATTCTCAGCCAAATCAATTATCCAAATGACAAACACCCCCAGTCAGAAAAACAAAATGTCTCCAATGACCCTCTGTCTCCTACCATGTGGTAAATTGTATATCCAGTTGACTAGCTCCTCCTGGATGCCGTATCCTTTTACTTTGATCAGAACATATTACCCAGTTTTCCATACGGAACGTAGAACATAAAACAGTACAGTATAAGGCCCTTGGGCCCTCAATGTTCTGCCGACCTTTTATCCTCCTCTAAGATCATACCTACATACATTTCATTTTGCACTATCATCCATGTGCCTTTCCAAGACTCTTATTAAATGCCCTTAACGCACCTAACTACTACCACCACTGCAGTACATTCGACACACCCACCACTCTGTGGAGAACCAAACTCTGAAATCTCCCCTTAACCTTCTTCCAGTCACCTTAATATTATACTCCCTTCTGATAGACATTTCTGCCATGGGGGAAAAAATCACTGTTCACTGTGTCTGCACCTCTTATTATCTTGTTCTCCTCGACCAAGACGTCCCTCATCCTTCTTCACTCCAATGAGGAAAGCCTTACCTCCCTCAACCTTTCTTCATAAGACATATTCTTCAGTCCAGGCAGCATCCTTATAAATCTTCTCTTTACCATCTCTTAAGCTTTCACATCCTTCCTGTAATGAGAGAATCAAAACTGAATATAATATCAAAGAGTGGTCTAAGCAGAGCTCCATAGAGCTGCAGCATAGCCTCACGGCTCTGAAACTCAATCCCTCAGCTAATGAAAGCCAACACAACGTATTCCTTCTTAACAACCCTATCAGCTTGGGTAGCAACTTTGAGGGATCTATGGACATGGAACCAAACATCCAACTGTTACTCCACACTGCCAAGAATCTTACTTTTAACCCAATATTCCAAATTCAAGTTACGACCTTCCAAAACCAATCACTTCACACTTTTCCAGGTTGAACTCTTTCTGCCACCTCTCAGCCCAGCTCCCCATCATGTCAATACCCCGTTGCAACCAGCAACAGACCTCCACACTACCCACCACCACAACAATCTTTGTGTCATTGGCAAACTTACTAACCCAATCTTCCACTCCCACATCCAAGTCATTTATAAAAATCACAAAGAGCATGGTTCCGGGAACTGATCCCTGCAGAACACGACTGGTCACTGAACTCCAGGCTGAAGGTTTTGTATCTATCATCGTCCTCTGTCTTCTAGAGGCCAGGAATTCTGTATCCAGACAGATAGGTTTCCCTGTATCCCATGCCTCCGTACTCTCTGAATAGTTAGAGGTAATGAGGTGCTGTATGAAAGGATGGAGAAGTGCTGTGGGGACCGGAGAAGTTTGCAGTGATATCATGTGCTGGAGAGGCTGGAGGGTAGATCAGTAAGGGCTGGGTGTTACCGACAGAGTAGGTTGTAGATGCTGGACAGGATGATAGACAGAAGGATAAGGATTTTTGTAGGGTTTTTGGGATAGTGGACACAACACTAAGTGTCAAAGTCATTTTGGAAAGAAATAAGGATAGTGCAGAAGTGAAGGTGCCAAAATTTGGAGAAGCCCCTAATCATTAGAATATTACTGTCACTGGGCATTATCACTATCACGAGACAGGATCTGGCAAACACAGACTGGGAGGAACTATTTACAGTTGGGTTCATATTCGGATTAAGGAACAAGGTTAAAGTGATACAGGGAGAATTCTGGGCCAGTGTGCTCCCAGAAGAGAAGAGTGAAAGACAACGGCAGTAACTGCAGTGAATACTGGTCACGCGATATCGTGACCTGGATAAAGTAAGTACTGTGCGATGAAAACAGGCGAAGCACTTCAAAAGTATAGAGAGTGCAAGGGGTCCTTAAAAATGAGGAGCAAAGAATGGGCTTGAAATACCCTTGGGAGATACTGTTAAGAAAAGGCCACAAGGTATTTTATCAATACAGTTCGAGGAAGAAGATTACTAGTTAAATAGTTGTGCCTGTTAGAAACCAAAGGGATAATCTGTGCATGGAGCCAGAGGAAGTAGGTGAGGTCTCCAATGAATACTTCCCATCGTATTCACACAGGAGAAAGACATTGTAGCCGGGGATTTCAGTTGGGATGGTGAGGTTCTACAACATGTTAAGATCAATAAGGAGCAAGTATTAAATGTCTTCACAGGCATAAAGGTGGGGAAATCCCCAAAGCCCAAAGAAATATATCCCAGGCTGCTATGGGAGGTAAGGGAGGAGATTGCTGGGGCACAGGTGTATATATTTAATACTTTGCTGGCCACAGGTGAAGTGCTGAATGACTGGAGGATCGCTAAGGTGGTTCCTTTGTTCAAGAAAGGCAGCAAGAATAGGCCAGGTAATTACAGAGCAGATAGTCTGACAACAGGGGGAGGGACATTTCTGGGAACAATTCTGAGGATGAATAAACACTTGAAAAGGCAGGGATCAACTTGGCTGAGTCATCGCGGATTTGGCAGAGGAAGATACTGTCTGAGGAATTCAGTTGCGTTTTTTTTTAAATGATCTCTCAAAATATTGATGAGGGCAGTGCAGATGATGTGGTTTACATGGACCTGAATAAGGCCTTTGACAAGGTCCCACATGGAAGGCTGGTCCGAAAGGGAAGAGCCACTGGGATTCAAGGCAAGTTGGTAAATTGGATACAAAATTCGTGGATAAACCTCTTCGTGTTTGAAATTCTTTCACCAGCGGGTGTACCACAGGGATCTGTGCAGGAACCAGCACTGGTTAATCTATTGAATAATAACTTCGATGTGAAAGCAAAAGTTATCATTCATAGGTTTGCAGTCGACATGAAAGATGAAGATGTTCACAGTGAAGGGGATGGTCTCTCGTTACAGTCTGATGACGATCAGATGATAATCTGAGCAGAGTTTACTTCTGATCAATGTGAGGTCATACCCTGTGGGAGGTATGATAAGCAAAGGGCAGACATAATGAATGGTTGGTTCTTGCCGACTACTGAGGAACGCAGGGACCTGACCAAATATCCCTAAAGGTGTCAGAACAGGTGGACTGGGTGGGGAAGGCACCTGAACTGGGAGCAGGAGGGGGACCCATATCCTGGTGGGGCGAATTGTGAGAGCTGCTTGAGAGGATATAATCCAATCTGGCAGGGTGTTGGACCGGAAACAGTCATAAGGTCAGAAAGAAGATTGAGGTTGGTGCACAAGTTAAAGACAGCAATTTCAACAGACAAGGCAGGCAAGAACATAGCAGGGAATAGTGGAAAACCGATGATTAAACTGCATTTATTTCATTGCAAGGGGCCTGACAGCTCAGGAAGATGAACTCAGGACATGGATTGGGACATGGGACTGGGATATTATAGTTATTACAGAAACACAGCTGAGGGAGGGGCAGGACTGGCAGCTCATTGTTTCAAGGTAGAGATGCTACAGGAAGGGGAGGCAAGAGAGGACGCGTGGTGGTGGGTTTTGATTGCATGAATCATCACAGCAGTACTTAGAGAGGATATTCCTGTGGGATTGCCCAGTGAAGCTATGTTAGTGGAACTGAGAATTAAGAATGGGTCATCACTCTGACACAATTGTCCTATTGACCCCGAATAATCCGTGGCAGACTGAGAAACAAATATGTCAGGAGATCTCAAATATCGATCACAATAATAGGGTTGTTATGGCAGGGGTTTTTAAACTTTCCAAACTGAGACTGGGCCTGCCAGTGTTCAGCATTTGCAAGGGAGGAATTTGGTAATTGCGTTCCAGAAAACTCCCAATCAATATGTAAATGGACTGAAAAGAGAAATGGGCAAAACCTGACCTCCACTTGGGAAACAAGGTAGGGAAAGGGACTGAGGCAGTTGCATGAGTTTGAAAATGGCTATGGAAAAGGACAGGCCTGGTCCACAAGTTCAAATTGTAAAATGGGGCCAGACTAATATTGATCGTATCAGCCAAGGAACTTTGAAAAGGTGATTGGAGAGTCCATTTACAGGGAAAGTGAAATCTGGCAAGTGAGAATATATTAAAAGTGAGATAAATTGAGCGTTCAGTGCCAGCATGTTCCTGTTTGTGTGCAGGTCAATGCTGACAGCATTTTTAAACACTGGCTGTCTGTTAAGAGTCCGGTCAAGGAAAAGGGGAACATGTCAGCTGGATGAAGGGAATCCACGAGGATCACAGGGGCTGGAGAAATACACTTTGGGTGGAAATCAGGAATGCAGAAAGGGTACATGAAATAGCCTCTGCAGAGAAGCATAAGGAGAATCCAAAAGTGGTTGTATAAATATATTAAGCGTAATAGAGTAACTCGAGACAAAATAAGGGCCCTTAAAGATGAATGAGGCAATTGATGTGCAGAAGTGCTGGATATTTCCTAAGACCCTAAACAATGTTTTCACTCCAGAACTTACTGTGGAGAAAGACTGGGGAACTCAGGGAACAAGAGCAATATGTTAGACCACAATTGAGTTCTCGGCAATTCCAGTCACCCTGCTATAGGAATGACGTTGTGAAATTTGAAAGTGCTCAGAAACGATTAACAAGATATTGCCCGGGTTGTTGCTGAATAAGCTGGGGTTACTGTCACTGGAGAATCGGAGACTGAGGGGTGACCTTACAGAGGTTTATATAAACATGAGGGGTATGGATTGGGTAAACATTGAAGGTCTTTTCCCAGAGGTTGGGAGTCCAAAACTAGAGGGCATAGGTTTAAGGTTAGAGGGGAAAGATTTCAAAGGGACTGAAGGGACAGCTTTTTCATGCACATGGTGATGCGTGTATGGAATGAGCTGAGAGAGAAAGTAACATAGACTAATACAATTACAACATTTAAAAGGTATCTGGTTGGGTATATCAATAACAAGTGTTTTGAGGTACTTGGGCCAAATGCTGGTAAATGGGATGGATGCATTTAGATCTTCTGGTCAGCATAGATAAGTTGGACCGAAGGCTCTGCTTCCATGGTATCCATCTCTATGACTTGAAAAGAGTGCACATTATAGAAGAGGTGGTGCTGGAGGTTTTAAAACACAAAGGTATGGACAGCCCCACGACTTCATTAAGTGTATCATAGGACATTGTGGGATGCTAGGCAAGAAATTGTGGAGCACTGAGCAAAGGTATTTGTACAATTGACAGCCAAGTGTGAGGTGCTGGAAGACTGGAGGGTGGAATCGTGGACTGTGAAGGAGGTTTGCTAAAATGGATCTTGATAATATGGCTGAAATGGCTGAGAAACCGTAGATGGAATTCAATCTGAATAAATGCGAGGTAGTGCACTTGGTAAAACAAACAAGAGTAGAGCTTATACAATTAATGTTCGGGCCTCGGTTAGTGTTTTAGAGCAGAGGGCCCTCCGGGTTCAGGTACATAAATCTTGAAGCTTACATCACAGGATGGATAAGACAGTGCTTGGCATGCCTGACTGTTGCTCAGTCCATTGAGTGGAGGATTTGGGACATCATGTTGAGATTGCACAGATATTGGTGAGGCCTGTTCTGCAATACTCTGTCCAGTTCTGGTCGCCCAGTTATTGTGAGGATATTATTAAGCTGCAGGGCGTTCAGAAGAGATTTACCAGGATGTGGCTGGGTATGGAAGGCTTGAGCTTTGAAGAAAAGCCCATCCAGCCAGTCTTTTTTCACTGCAGCCAGGAGGATGAGAGATGGCCTGATGGAAGTTTATGAAAAAGATGAGGGATATAGATAGAGTTAATGGCAGTTACCTTTTCCTCAGGATGGGGGAGTCTCAAGTGGAAGGGCCACATTTTTAGGGTGAGAAGAGGGACATGTTAAAAAAAACATGGGGGCTAATTGTTACACAGAGGGTGGTTTGAGAGTGGAATAAACTTCCTGAGGAAGTGGGGGGGGGGGGACTGTGGGTACAAATACAATGTTTAAAACACATTTGATTAAGTACAGGAATAGGGAGGGGTAAGAGGGATATGGGCCAGCAACAGGCAGCTGGGATGTGTTTAGTTTTAGGTAATGTTTGGTACCAACTGAAGGGTCAGTTTCCATGCTGTATGGCTCTATGGCAAGAATATAGTTTTATTCCATTATTTATGAAAGGCTGCAATGGAAAGCCAGGGAACTTAAGGCCAATTAGCCCAACGTCAGTGGTGGGTAAGTTGTGAAAGTGATTCTGCCAGATAGGAGTCACATTCATTTGGAAAATCAAAGATTGATCAAAGATCGTCAGCAGGGCATTGTGCAGACAAAGTCAGGGCTCACTAACTTGATTGCTTTCGTTGAAGTTGTGACCAGATATTGTCTACACCAATGTCAGCAGGGCCTTTGACAGGGTTTAGCATGATACACTGGTTAGTAAGGTTAGATCACATGGGATCAGGGAGAGATCGCCAACTGGATACAAAATTGGCTTCACATTAGGAGACAGAGGGAGGTGGGAGAGGGTTGTTGTTCAGACTGGAGGCCTGTGACCAGCGGTGTGCCATAAGGATCAGGGATGGGCCCACTGATGTATATCATCTACATAAACGATTTGGATGAGAATAAAGGAGCCATTGTTTGTAATTTTATGGATGATCAAATTAATGGTGTAGTGGACAGTGAATACGGTTATCAAAGGGGATCTCGACCGAATGGTGCTGCATGCCTCTGTCTCCAGTTATTGAAGGAGGAGACTTCCGAGATAAGGCATGTTGTAGATACTGAAGCAAGTTACAGAGACAGGGATGGTAGGCTGGAATGCAGTACATTTCAAATATGTAGAGGGACGAAAGGGAAGGGAGGAGGTTACAGGGACTGGAACTGATGTAGGGGTTACACACTGTTGAAGACACTGGTCAAGGAGACATGACATAGATACAGTGTTGGAGAGGGAGCGCAGAACAGAAAGATCCCAGGCAGCAGTCCCACCCTCTCGTGGGAGGCCTGCTTTCCCCTTTGTTGTACTGATACTCACTAAGACAGCACAGACCTGGATCGATAACTGTGACACTTCCGATGCTGACTCAGTACAAAGTAAGTTAAAGTTGGGGCGGTGATTGAGCCTGGGGTGTGTCTGTACTGTGCTCCCCCTCCAGCACGGTATCTATGTCATGTCTTGTTAGCCGATGTTTGGACCCCTCTCATTGCTCCTTGCTCTGTGCACTGTGAGTGATCTTACCTCACTGCAGGATTTATTGAAGGCTCCAGATCTCCCTGCACTTTGTCTCTCTGGCTGACCAAACATCTTCAATGTGGTGATGGACGAAACACCCAGCAGCTGGGACTTCCACTGAGTCAGTAACTTCCTGAGTACCTATAGGAGACTGAAAGATAGATAGATTAGGAAATTAGACAGCAGCAGTGAGGGTTACACAGGGAGAATCATACTGTGTCCCACAGATATCTGGAAAATCCCAGTCTCCATCCCTGGCCTGTGCTGCTGTATCTCTCTGGAGTGGACAATTCTATTGGCTCAGGATTTGGAGTTGCTGCAAGAGTGAGAGACACTGACAGAGGCAGCAATTAGATCCAGACAGTGAGGGATACCACTTAGAGAGAGACTGAGTGATATCACCAGAATTCAGGATGATTTTAGGATCAAACAAGTGTGTAGGAAGAACGAGTTTAGCTTCATGATGTATCAGTGCTCAGGGTTGAGCAATCTGTGCACAGGTGAAGTGCTGACCTGGTATTAGTGCTAGAGCATGTATGCCAAACCTCAGTGAATATTCTGTGGAGGCTGGTTTAAATCCCACCATCAGAAATGGAGAAATTTTAAATCAATAACTAAAACAAATGGTAATTAACAATCCATAATTACGTATGAAAACATTGCTGATGTACAAAAAAAAGCCCAAACACGTGTCTTTTAGAGAAGGACATCTGCCCATCCTCATGTGGTCTGCACGACACACACACAGAAAAATGTTTGCCTCTCAATGACCCTCTGAACTGGCCGAGCAAGTTAATCAGCTCAAGGGCAGCTAGATCTGAGCAAGAAAGGCTGGTCAGCCAGAGACACCCATATCCCATACCTGATTTAAAATAATCCATTCGGATGGTCCCACTGGAACTGTGCAGGGACCAGTATCTTGGCCAATAATGTCGGTAGGTTTATGGACAGGGCTTCAAACTGACAGAGAGGATGCTGGGACTGGATTCAGGTAAAAGGAGCTTTCCAAATCCACAGAGAAAAGGTGAAGTATAGGAACAGTGTGGGAATGTGACTGAAGACAAGCAGAAAGGAACAGGATGGGACAGAGTTTAACTAAACCTGTACATCAGGGAATCGATTTGTGAGAGGAAATTGTGGGAAAGAGTAAATTATGTTTATTTTGGAATGGATAATGTCTCTTCAATAAGGTAGATTCATTTGTGACACAGAGATAAAAGAGACTTAGACACCAGAGAGACGTGTTTACAGGGCAAACAAAAGGTGGACATAAGTTTTCAATGGATCACAACCTTGCGGAAACTCAGGCAAAATGGGTAACACTAACAATAATGGATAACATAGGCATTACAGAGAAAGCATTCGGTCTCAGATCATGAAGTAGAGTCAGTCTGAATGTAAATTCTGGCTACTACTTGCCAAGGACACAAGCAGCAGAACAGTTTTAGCCACTGAACAGCATTTCATTGCTCATCACTGTATTAAACATTGTTAAAAAATTCCAAACACATTATGATAATTTTGGGAAACTTCAATATTCCCATAATCTGAGACAGTCACACTGACAACAGGAATATTGGAAGAGGAGTTCAGAGAACTTTTTTCAGTGTTGCTTTGAATAACAAATTGTGCAACTGGCTAGGGATATAACTATCTCAGTGCGATCGTTGTGTGATGAAACTTAGTGAATAAGTAATATCACCTGGAGAGATCCTCTGGGAAATTGTGATAAAGTGCAGTTTAAAGAAATATAAAGTTTTAAAGTGAATCACAGAAAGGACATGCGACAACTAGAAACAAAAATAACCAATTACATGGGTTTGAGAGGAGAAATGACCAAGGTAAACAGGCTAAGCAGACTGAAATGTGTGCCTGTAAATGAACAGTGGAAACCATTGAAGGAACAGTGTAAATCACTCAACGAAAGAACATTCCATTGAAGCAGACAGCACGAAATTCCCACCGGCCCCTCACTCAGGACAAAATGTATCATATTCGATTATGAGGATGAGCAGATCATCACAAAGTACTTAAAATGAGAGTGTGTTGAAGGAGTAGGTGTTAAAGGCATTGCAAAGGGTCTGCTAGCAGGGGATAGGCAATGGGAAGGGGAATCATTGTCAGGATTTAATGTCACAAAAGGAACAGAAAGAGGTGAAGGTGCTGGAGGTGGTAAGAGTGTTACAGAGAGTGGCCAGAGCATGAACAGTGTTACAAAGCCACACCGATTTGCTGCAGCTGGATGTGTTTGCAGAGGTAGGGACAGACGTATGTATTTTTATTTATCCATTCATGGGATGTGGGTGCCACTGCTAATTACCCAGAGGACAGCTCAGAGTCAGACATATTGCAGTGGGTCTGGAGTCACATGTTAGCCAGACCATGTTAGAATGTCAGATGTCCTTCCCTAAAGGAGGTAAGTGAACCAGATGAGTTCTTCCCACTGATCAACTTTTATGGTGACCTGACCAATATCTTGTACAGATACAACATGACATCCCAACTCCAACACTTAATGCTCTGCCCAATAAAGGAAACCAGCCCAAACGCCTGTTTCACCAGCCTGTGATACCACTATCAAAGAACTGTGTACCTGCATTCCTGGGTCACTGATTGACAAAACTGCCCAGGGCCAGAACATTAACTGTACAATCCCGCCCTGGTTTGTTTCACCAAAATGGATCACTTCACATTTATCTAATTAAACTCCATCTGTTATTCTTCAGCCCACTATCCCAGCAGTACTGTTCATCCTGTTGTATCACAGATAACTTCATCACTGTCCACTTTACCACCAATTCCAGTGTCACCCAAAAAACTTATTTAACGGGAAACCAATATTCCCATCCAAACCATTTATCCAAATAACAAACAACAGGGGACCCACTCCACCGCTGGTCACATGTCTCCAGTCAGAAAATAAACATGTCTCCCATCGCCCTCTGTCTCCTACCATCAAGCCCAACTTCCTGTCCAGTTGATTAGCTTCTCCTGAATGCCATATCCTTTTACACTGATCTGAGCTTATTACCCAGTTTAAGATACGACAGTTAGAACACAGAACAGTACAGAACAAGACCCTTCAGCCATGGTGACATGCCAATCCTTTATCCGACCGTAAGATTAAAAAAGAGTGGCAGATAAAGTTTAATTCAAATAAGTGCGAGGTGTTCCATTTTAGGAAAGTACTTCTTAACAGGACTCAAACACTTAATCGTAAGGTCCTAGGGAGTGTTGCTGAACAAAGAGACCTTGGGGTACAGGTTCATAACACTTTGAAAGTGGAATCGCAGGGAGATAGGATAGTGAAGGCGGCCTTTTGTATGCTTTCCTTTATTGGTCAGAGTACCGTGTACAGGAGTTGGGAGGTGATGTTGCGACTGTACAGCACATTAGCTAGGCCATTGTTGGAATATTGCGTGCAGTTTTGGTCTCCTTACTATCAGAAAGGTGTTGGGAAACTTGAAAGGGTTCAGAAAAGATTTGCAAGAATGTTGCCAGGGTTAGAGGATTTGAGCTACAGGGAGAGTGTCAGAGGCTGAGGGGTGACCTTAAAGAGGTATACCAAACTATGAGGGGCATAGATAGGGTAAATAACAAAGTATTTTCCATAGGGTAGGGGAGTCCAGAACTAGAGGGCATAGGTTTAGGGTGAGAGGGGAAAGATATGAAAGAGACCTAAGGGGCAACATTTTCACACAGAGGGTGGTACCTGTATGGAATGAGCTGTCAGAAGAAGTGGTGGAGGCTGGTACAATGGCAACATTTAAGAGGTATTTGGATGTGTATATGAATTGGAGGGGTTTGGAGGGATACGGGCCGAGTGCTGGCAGGTGGGACTAGATTGGGTTGGGATATCTGGTCAGCATGGACGGGTTGGACTGAAGGGTCTTTTTCCATGCTGTACATCTCTATGACTCTAACTTCCATACCCTTCATTTTATTACCATTCATGTGCCTATCCAGAAGTATATTAAATGTCCCTAATGCATCTACTTTTACTGCCACCACTGGCAGTGCATTCCACATACACCAATCAGTCTGTAACGAGCCTACCTCTGAAATCTCCCCTTAACCATCCGCTAATCACCCGAAAATTATACCCCCTTGTCATAGCTATTTATGTCAGGGTAAAAAAATCTCTCTCTATTCACTCTATGACTCTCAGCACCTTGTTCACCTCTGCCAAGTCACCCGTCACCCTTCTTCACTCCAATGAGAAAAGCCTAATCTCCCTCAACCTTTCTTCATAAGACATGCTCTCCAGTACAGGCAGCAACCTGGTAAATCTCCTCTTTACCCTCTCTAAAGCTTCCACATCCTTCCTGTAATGAAGGGAACAGAACTTAACACAATATTCCAAGTGGGGTCGAACCAGGGCTCTGTACAGCTGCAGCATAACCTCATGGCATTAAAACTCAATTCTCAAACTAATGAAATCCAACACAATATATTCCTTTTTAACAAGCCTATCAGCTTGGGTGGCTACTTTGAGGGATCTAGGGACTTGGAACCCAAGATCCCTCTGTTCCTCCACACTGCCAAGGATCCTACCTTTAACGCTGTATCCTGCATTCAAATTCAATCTTCAAAATGAATGACTCCACACTTTTCCAGATTGAACTCCATCTGCCACTTCTCAGCCCAGCTCTACATCCTGTCAATGTCCCATTGCAACCGACAACAGCCCCCCACACTATCCACCACTCCACCAACCTTCGTGTCTTTGGCAAACTTACTCACCAACTCTTCCACTCACACATCCAACTTATTCATAAAATCACAAAGAGCAGAGGTCCTGTAACAACTCCCTGCAGAAAACCACAGGTCACTCAGCTCCAGGATGAATTGTTTCTATCGATCATCACCCTCTGTTTTGTGTGGGTCAGTAATCCCGTATCCAGACAGACAGGTTTCCCTATATCCCATGTCTCCGTACTTTCTGAATGAGCCATAAAGGTGTTTCATCACATTCTCAAAAGATTCAATAAGACATGTAAGGCATGGCCTACCCCTTACAAAATCATGCTGACTACCTCTAATCAAACTATGGTTTCCCAAGGAATAATAAATCCTGTCTCTCAGAGTCCTCTCCAATAATCTGCACACCACAGACATAAGACCGAGAGGTGTGCATTTCCCAGGATTATCCCTATTCCCTTTCCTGAACAAGGGACTAATATTTTCCTGCCTCCAATCATCTGGTAAGACTCCAGTGGACAGTGAGGGCACAAAGGTCATCACCAGGTGCGCAGCAATCCATTCCCTCGGTTCGTGTAGTAACTTTGGACGCATCTCGTCTGGTTCAGCGACATATCTATCCTTATCTTTTAGAAATTCTCAGCATATCGTCCTTCTTAACATCCACCTATACATGTACATCAGCCTGTATCACGCTGTCCTCACAAACGACAAGACCCTTCTCAGCAGTGAATACTGAGACATAGTATTCATGAAGGACCTCTCATTAAGGAGCTCCTTTATCTCAGAATCTCCTCGAACAACTTCCCCATCACTGGGCTCACCGGCTGTAATTTCCTGGCTTTTCCCTGCAGTCCTTAAGTGACGGAACAGCATTAACAACCCTCCAGTCCTCCAACACCTCACTGTGTCTGTTGATAATATAAATATCTCTGTTAGGGATTCTGTAATCTCTTCCCGAGCTTCCCACAATATTCTAGCACAGACCTAATGAGCTCCTGAGGATTGATCTACCTTTATTTGATTTAAGATTCCAACACTTGCTCTTCTCTGGTGAGGATTCTTTCCAACACATCACTATTTAACTTCCCAAGTTCCCGAGCTTCCATGTCTTTCGCCACAGTAAATTCTGACACGATTATTTTGTCCAAATATCTCACCCATCTCCTCTGGTTTCACACATTGGTGAGCTTATTGATCTTTAAGGGGCCCTATTCTCTACCAAATTACTCTTTAGCCCTTATTGAAACTTGTGTAAAGTTCAAATTCAAATACACCATATCCCCTATACCACTACACCCCTCCTACACCCTTACAATTCTGCCATTTATATTCACACCAACAAATTAAATCCAACAGGCTCAAAAACAAATTCTCTTTTATCAAATGTGTTTCTAAGTGGCCAGTTATTGCATATTGACATATCCTTTCTAACTATTTCAGCATGCTGGGGCCGATGCTGGGAAGTTAGAAAACTTAACAGTGCAGCACAGAAACAGACCATTCGGCCCAACACGTCTATGCTGTCTAAGATACTATTCTAACTCATCCCATCTGCCTGCACATGGTCCATATCCCTCTATTCTCTACCTGTTCATGTTTGTGTCTTAATCCCACTTGAAACCTTTACTCACATTTCTGCTTCTACGACCTCCCTCAGTAACATCCACTCTACACAAAAAAACACTTGCCTCACACATCTCGTTTAAACTTCCTCTTTCTCACCTTAAACCAGTATTTGAAACCAGCTCTAGTATTTGAAACTTACACACTAGAAAAGAGATTCTGATTATCTAAATTATCTAACCCTGTTCCAAATGTTATATTACTGTACCTGGTCACCTGTCAGCCTCTGATACTCTCATTAAACAATCCAACTTTGTATAATTTCCTCTTACACCAAACACACCCTTAAAAATCCCTAACACAGGCAATGTGCTGATAAACCCCTTTTGTCCCCTCTCCAAAGCCTCTACATCCTTCCTATTGTGTGGAGATGAGACATGCACCCAGTACTCCAAATGTGGCCAAACGACCATTTGATACAATGACAGCATCAGATGCAATCCACGATACCCAACGTTGTGACCGATGAAGGTCAGTGCTCCATTTGTTTTCTTTCCCAGCTGAAACACTTCTGTTACCATTTTCTGAGAGTTACTGACTTGCACCAAGATCCTTCTGTATATCAATATCCCTCAGTATGATAACTTTCTTATTGAATTTGACACTATCTCACACTTGTCCAGATTAAACTAAATTTGCCATTTCTGTCTATCTCTCCAACTGTTCTGTTATCTCCTGCAGATTTTAGTTCATCAGGGAAGCAAAGGTTTTGTGGAAAAGGCAGGAAAGTAGAGTTGAACAGCCATGATCTGATTGAAGGACAGAGCATACTCAATGGGCCAAATGGCCTCCTAATTCTCCTCCTAAATCTCATGGTCAGGGCACAAACTCAATATATCCTGCATAATATTATTTGTCTCTGCTCACAAAACTCCTTTATAATGGGATTCTTGGATATTTATTAGTACACAGCATTTGATCTACAAATATGATATGATGTTATAGAAAACTCTCACCTACAATCCAGGATTCTATCCGTTACAGCACTGATACCCATTGCTGTATCAATCGGCATGGAGACCACTGTCACACACAGTTACTGTCCTGCTCTTGCTACAAGTACATTCAGTGTCCTGACTGTAATCATATTGACATTCCCATCACTGGGTGGTGCCTACAAAAGAATTTCTGCTAACAGTTGCTGCTGCTTGCTTATTCTCAGCTCTACTTTTCATATTCAGATCCAGAAGTCTGTCTCATTAATGCATTAACATCATCCTTCCTTCACAACTTGTTGGCTTTTTGCCTAGTCTGCCTATTGGGACTAGATTGGGTTGGAATATCTGCTCAGCATGGATGGGTTGGACCGAAGGGTCGGTTTCCGTGCTGCACATCTCTCTGACTCTATGGCTCTATCCCAACAACCCTTCAGTATTCACTTCCCAGCGATGGTCTTTCTGCAGCTAAATCTCCGGAATGACAGTTCCATCATATCTGATCACTGTCATTCCTTCTCCCTTATGGCGAATACAGGGAGTCATTCCTCGGTAGTGGGGAGTTGAACAGATGCGTAGAGGTTACAGAGATAGGAAGGCTTACAGGACTCGAGGATGTTAGAGTTAAAGAGAGTTACATCTGGTCAAGAATGTCAGTGGGACAAAGGAGTTTGGGGATTGGAGGAACTTTCAGAGATAGAAGAGGGAGCTGGATTAGATTCTGGAGATAAGGATAGGGATGGAGAAAGGAAGAGGTAAGCAGACGAAGAGGCACAGACAGGGGGCTGTTTCATCTCAGAGATTATTGTGTATACTAATAGAGATATGGAAGGTTGTCGTGACTGAAGACATTTACAGATATAAGAAGGCTCCTAGGCTCTGGAGGTTACAGAGATCAGAAGGCAATGGAGAATGCCATGTTACTGGGATGGAGACAGTTACACAGATGGGGAGGGTTGCACAAACTGAAAGAGGTTCCTATGGTCGGGAGGGGTATGGTGTCGGGAATGAGAGTGAAATTTAACAAAATAAAGATCAAAGAATTGGAGAAGGATAAGGAGATTACAAATTTTTCACAGCTAAGGAAGGATTGTAGGAGCTGGAGAAGATTACATAGGTAGGGACGGATGGAGAGGTTAAAGACAAATACATTGACATGGAGGGTGGTATTGGTGGGAGGAGCTTACAGGGATAGACAGGGCTCTCAGGGTTTATAGGGATGAAGGAATTTAGTATCTACTGGAGAAGGTTAGGGATTAGGGTGTTAGGGACTGGAGAACCTGACAGAGACAGAGACAGAGACACAGAGAATGATGTGGACTAGAGGAGATTCCAAACAGAGGAAGGATTATCGGGACTGGAGAATATTACAGAGATCACTAACACAGCATGGGCCAGGATTGATGCCTGCGATCCCCTGTGCTGTCGCATTGAGGACCAATACAGAAGAGGTGAAAGCAGGACCGTCACAAGATGGTGGGAATGAAACCTAGAATGTCGCTGTTCCTTGCCCAGCTCTGTATCTCTGTCCTGTCTTCCTGGTCTACCTCCACCCTGTGCTGTTTACTGTGAGCGATCTTAACAGCTGCAGGAATTACTGAAGGCCCCAGATCTCCCTCTCCATCTCTCTCTGGCTGACCAACCAGTTTCAATGAGGTGATGGATGAGACAGGAGTTAGGAACATCCTGATTACCTGCATGAGACAGAAATAGACAGAATGGGAAACTAGACTGATGCAATGAGGATAACACATGCAGAGTGGCACTGAGTCCAGCAGAGATCTCGATAATCCCAGTCTCCATCCCTTGCCTGTGCTGCTGCATCTCTCTGGAATGTTCAATTCTGTTGACTCAGGATCTCAGACCATCTGTAAGAGGGAGAAATGCTGACAGAGGCAGTAAATAGACTGACACAGCGAGGGATACCAGATGGAGAGATACTAAGTGATAGCACATTATTAGACACTGTATTAACAGGGAATTATTTGAATTTGTAACAAAGGCACTGGGATAATTGTGAGGGGATTCAACCTTCCTATCTCATCATCTCTTTGGCAGTGGCTCACAGATGAGGCTGACCCTCTCCCACTCTCAGTGGGGGTGGGAGAGTCTGGAGTTGGCTGTACAGACCGATGTGACCTTCCACAGACTCGGTTACACTTGAGGCTGATGGTGGACATGGAAAGGGGGTGGGTGGGGCGTTGATATAACA
This sequence comes from Chiloscyllium punctatum, assembly GCF_047496795.1. Classification (NCBI taxonomy): domain Eukaryota; kingdom Metazoa; phylum Chordata; class Chondrichthyes; order Orectolobiformes; family Hemiscylliidae; genus Chiloscyllium; species Chiloscyllium punctatum. The sequence continues at coordinate 74,879,462 of NC_092752.1, forward strand.
GCGCGCTCCTTGTGTTGTTTTCTCCTGGATTCCCGTTTTCCCCACAGAAAGTCTCGAGGTGCTCGACACCTTCCCAATGCTCCTTCCCCACTTCAGACGGTCTTGGCCGATTTGATTAAGAGCTGAAAAAAAAACTGATCAATTCTGAAGTAACCAACATTTAGAAATGTGGAGGAGTGCAGTAGGAAGAGGAAACATTGTCAGTGTTTAATCAGAGTAGCGGAACAGGGAGAATTGAAGGTGCTGGAGTTGGTGACAGTGTTACAGAGAGGGGCAAAGGCCTGAACAACATTACAAAGCCAGTACGGATTGCTGCAGCTAGAGCCGTTTGCAAAGGTAGGGATAGACATCTGTATTTTTCATTGATTCATTCACGGCCTAAGGATGTCACCGGATGGACCAGCATACATTGCCCTCCTGCTAATTGCCCAGGTGCAGCTCAGAGTCGGCCATATTGTTGTGGGACTGGAGTCACATGTGAGCCAGACCAGGTAAGAATGTCAGATATCCCTCCCTAAAGGACATACGTGAACAAGTTGTTTTTTTCCAATCAACAATGCTTATACAGAGGCCTCACTAATGTCCTGTACAGATACACCATGATATCCCAACTCCTACTCTCAATGCTCTGCTCAATGAAGGGTAACCCTCCCAAACACCTGCTTCACCAGCCTGTTTACCCATGACGCTACTTTCAAAAAACTGTGTACCTGCATCACTGGGTCACTGACAACAGTACCCTGGGCCCGAACATTAATTGTACAAGTCCAGCCTGGTCTGCTTTACCACAATACAACATCTTGCATTTCTCCACCTGTTATTCCTAACCTCACTGGTCCAGCAGTACTGTTGATCCCATTGTACTCTTCGATAACCCTCTTTACTGTCCACATTATCACCAATTTCAGTCTCACTCACAAACTTGAGAACCATGGCGACTGTATTATCATCCAAACTGTTTACGTAAATGATGCACAACAGTGACCCAGCACCGAACCCCATGGCACATCGTTGGTCACAGGCCTGCAGTTTGAGCAGTCACCCTTTATGAACATGCTCTGTCTCCTACCATCAATCCTGTTTTGTATCCAGTTGGTGAGCGCTCCCTGGTTCTGTCTGACCTAAACTTACTAACCAGTCTGTCATGCAGAACCTTGTCAAAGGCCTTGATAAATTTCATGTGGACATCGTGTACTGCTCTGCTTTGACCTCTCACTTGTCTACCTCCACACTCAGGTTTGAGGCATGATTTCCCGTGCACAAAGCCATGCTGATGGTCATTAATCTGTCCTTATCTTTCCAAATGCACGATGATCGTTTCTCTCAGAATCTCCTCCAACAACTTACCACCCTGCCATCAGTCTCACTGGTCCGTAGTAGCTGTTGATGATACAAATATCTCTGGAAGGTGCCCTGTAATTTCCTCCCTCGCTTCTCACAAGGCGCTGGGATATATCTGACCATGTCCCAAGGTTTTATCTAACTTATTGCATTTTAAGACATCCAGCACCTCCTGTTCTCCAATGTGCACTCTTTTCAAGACATCACTATGTATTTTCCTAACTTACCGAGCTTCCATGTCTTTCACCACAGTAAATCCTAACGCAAAATATGTGTTCAGTATCTCCCCCATCAGCGGTGATTCCACACAGACAGCCTCATTGATCTTTCAGGGTCCCTATTCTCTCCCGAGCTAAGTTTTAGCCCTTGTTGAAACTTGTCAAAATACTTCTGAAATTTCAAATATCCCTCTACCACAACTAGCCTCCCCCAACCTTATCTATTCTGCATTTATAGTCACACCAAAATATAGAATCCAACAGATTTAAAAATATTCTCCTTTTATAAAATCATACATCTCCCATTGTTTCTAAACATCCAGTTATCATTTATTGTCATATTCTTTATAGCACATTCCAGCACGTTACCGACTTACTGTCAGGCTAACACCGTTTGGTTCAGACTCACTGCACAAAGGATTTTGGGAATCCATGTGCATCAATCTGAAACAGGTAGCTTCCAGGATCAGCAGGTCATAGAGAAGGCAAAGGGAATGGAGTCTAAAAATAGGGAGGTCTTGCTAAAACGATGCAAGGTACAAGTCAGACCACACCTAGATTATAATGAGCAGTATGCGTGCCCTAAGGAAAGACATTCTTGTGTTGGAGGCAGGCCAGGGAAGGTTCACTCGGCTGATCCTGGAGATGGCAGGATTTTCCAATGAGAAGAGGTGGAGTAGATTGACCTTGAACCTAATGGGGTTTTGAAGAACGGGAGAGAAATTGAATGAAACATCCTGGATTGTGAGGGGCTTTGACAGGGTGGATGCCGTGAAGTTAGAAACTAGAATAGTACAGCACAGGAAAAGGCCCTTCGGCCCACCATGGCTGTGCTGACCATGATGCTATTCTAAACTAATCCCATCTGCCTGCACATGGGTGATATCCCTCTCTTCTCTGTTTGTTCATGTTTCTGTCTAAATGCTACTTCAAAACTGAGTGACAGTCTGCAGAGAACAACAGAATCCATGAATCCCCGTTGCATGTATCAGGGTCAATGACAAAAGTTTCATTCTTTTAAAAATGACAACTCCTCAATTCCTGCATCTCATAAAACTGCCATTTAAAAATATTAAAATAAAGAACATTCTAAATGAAGGTTTTGATGCGGTGACCTCTGGTCAGTCCTGTCGATCTGTTTGTTACCAGATGCATGATGCTTTTTACCAGAGCATCACCAGGTCAGTGTCAGGCACACAGAGAGAACGGGCAAATAGATTCACACCTGAATTCACATCTCCCAGCCTGGCAATCGTAAGCTGTGCTCACCATTCCGTTAAGATCTCTAGAAACAGGACATCAGAGCCAGAAGACTGGAGGTTGGCTATCGTGTTGCTACTATTTAACAAAGGCAGTAAGGAAAAGCCATGGAACTATAGACTGGTGAGCCTGACATCGGTGTGTACGTTGTTGGAGGGAATCGTGAGGGGCAGGATGAACATGTATTTGGAAAGGCAAGGACTGATTAGGGATAGTCAATATTTCTTTTTGAGTGGGAAATGATGTCTCACAAACTTGATTGAGTTTTTAGAAGAAGTAACAGAGAAGATTGATGAGGGCAGAGCAGTGGATGTGATCTATATGGACTTCAGTAAGGCGTTCAACAAGGTTCCCCATTGGAGACTGGTTAGCAAGGTTAGATCTCACGGAATACAGGGAGAACTAGCCATTTGGTAAAGAACTGGATCACAGGTAGAAGACAAAGAGTGGTGGTGGAGGGTTGGTTTGCAAACTGGAGGTCTGTGACCAGTGGAGTGCCACAAGGATCGGTGCTGGGTCCAATATTTTGCATTGTTTCCATAAATGATCTGGATGTGAGCATAAGAGGCATAGTCAGTAAGTTTGCAGATGACAACAAAATTGGAGGTGTAGTGGCCAGCAAAAGAGGTTACTTCCAATTACAATGGAATCTTGATCAGATGGGCCAATGCGCTGAGAAGTGGCAGATGGATATTAATTCAGATAAATGCGAGGTGCTGTATTTTGCGAAAGCAAATCTTTGCTGGACTTATACACTTAATGGTAAGTTTTGACGGAGTGTTGCTGAACATAGAGATATTGGAGTGCAGGTTCAGAGCTCTTGAAAGCAGAGTTGCAGGTAGGTAGGATAGTGAAGAAGGCATTTGGTATGCTTTCTTTTATTGGTCAGAGTATTGAGTACAGGCGTTGTGAGATCATGTTGTGGCTGTACAGGACATTGCTTAGGTCACTTTTGGAATACTGTGTGCAATTCTGGTCTCCTTTCTTTGAGAAAGATGTTGTGAAACTTGAAATGGTTCAGAAAAGATTTACAAGCATGTTGCCAGGATTGGAGGGTTTGTGCTATAGAGAGATTGAATAGGCTGTGGCTGTTTTCCCTGGAGCATCGAAGGCTGAGGGGTGATCATTTAGAGGTTTATAAAATCATTAGGGGCGACCATATAGAGTTGTATAAAACCATATAGAGCTTTATAAAGTAGGAGCATGGAGAGGCTAAAGCGACAAAGTCTTCACCCTCGGGAATGGGAGTCCAGAACTGGAGGACACAGGTTTACGGTTAGAGGAGAGAGATATAAAAGAGACTTAAGGGGCTTTTTTTCCACGCAGAGGGTAGTACGTGTATGGAATGAGCTGCCAGAGTAAGTGGTGGAGGCTGATACAAAGATATCCAGATGGGTATATGAATAGGAAGAGTTTGTATGAATATGGGCCAGATGCTGGTAGGTGGGACTGGATTGGGTTGGGATATATGTTCGACATAGACAGGTTAGACTGAAGGGTCTGCTTCCATGCTGTACATCTCTTTGACTCTAAGATCGGCTGAATGGTCCAATCGAAGATGATCTGTGATTCAAATCTTAACATCCTTCAGGGTCCACAACCCATTCTTGGTCCCATCATGCAGGCTCTATGAATCCCACACTGTCTAACCTCCTGCAGGATCCACGTTCCTTCCTACATTAGTACCATCCTCCAGGTTCTGCAGCCCTTCCTACCTCCGTAACATGGCCCGGTCTCTACAAATCTTCCTTCCTTTGCAATGTTCCCCAGAAAGGCACTGGAGGATGGTGGCATTTACAGAGTTAGGGAGGGATATCGGGATTGGAGGATTTTGCAGGCATTAGGAATATAGGGACTTGAGGAGGTTTCACAGTTTATGAGTGTTATATAGATTGTAGGAAGTTACAAAGATAGGGATGGTTTCAGATTGGAAGAATCTGCAGAAAACGTTTACATGGTTAAAGGCAGGAACCTTAGCAGTGTGCACGAACAGAGTGATCCTGTGTCCCTGAAGTTACCACCCAAGTTGAGAGGGTGTTAAGAATGCATATGGTGTGTTGGCTTTCATTAGCAAGTATGGCTAAGACCCTAAACATTTGTTTTCCCTCCAGAACTTACTGTGGACAAAGACTGGGGAACACAGAGAACAAGAGTAATACGTTAGACCACAATTGGAGTTCTCTGCAATTCCAACCTCCCTGCTACAGGAAGGATGTTGTGAAGCTTGAAAGTGTTCAGAAAAGATTAACAAGATGTTGCAAGGATTTCTGCTGAATAAGCTGGGGTTATTTTCCCTGGAGCATCAGAGACTGAGGGGTGACCTGACAGAGGTTTATATAAACATGAGGGGCATGGATTGGGTAAACAGTCAAGGTCTTTTCCCGGGGTTCGAGAGTCCAAACCTAGAGAGCATAGGTTTAAGGTTGAAGGGGAAAGGTTTAAAAAAGGGACTGAAGGGACAACTTTTTCATGCACATGGTGCTGTGTGAATGGAATAAGCTAAGAGAGAATGTAATGGAGACGGATACAATTATAACATTTAAAAGGTATCTGGATGGATATATGGACAGTCAGAGTTTAGCGGTACATGGGCCAAATGCTGGTAAACGGGATGAATTTATTTACATCTTCTAGTCAGCATGGATGAGTTGGACTGAAGGCTCTGGTTCCATGCTGTATACCTCTGTGATTTGAAAAGAGTGCATGTTATAGAAGAGGTGGTGCTGGAGGTTTTAAAACACAAAGGAATGGAAGGCCCCAGGACCTGATTAAGTGTATCACAGGACATTGTGGGATGCTAGGGAAGAAATTGTGGAGCTTCTAGCAAGGGTATTTGTACCATTGACAGCCATGTGTGATCGGCTGGAAGGCTGGAGGGTGGCATAGTGAATTTCTAAGATTCCAAAGGGATCTTGATGAAATGGGTGAATTGGCTGAAAAACCGCAGATGGAATTCAATCTGAATAAATGCGAGGTAATGCATTTGGTAAAACAAACAAGGGTAGAGCTTATACAATTAATGTTCAGGCCTTGGTTAGTGTTTTAGAGCAAAGGGACCTCCGGGTTCAGGTACATAATTCTTGAAGCTTGCATCACAGGATGGATAAGACAGTGCTTTGCATGCCTGACTATTACTCAGTCCATTGAATATAGGATTTGGGACGTCATCTTGAGATTATACAGACATTTATGAGGCCTGTTCTATAATACCACATCCAGTTCTGGTCGCCCAGTTACAGGGAGGATATTATTAACCTGAAGGGTGTTCAGAAGAGATTTACCAAGACGTTGCTGGGTATGAAATGTTTGAGTTCTGAAAAATGGCTGGATATGCAGAGTTTTTTTTTTGACTGGAGCCTGGAGGTTGAGAGGTGACCTTATAGAAGTTTAAGAAAAAAGTTGGGATATACATAGAGTCAGTGGTAGCTGCCCTTTCCTTTGGGTGACGGAGTCACAAGTGGAGGGGCCACATTTTTCAGGTTAGAGGAGAGATATGTTCAAAAAAAAGGATATAAGGGGCAAATAGTTACACAGAGAGTGGTTTGGGTGTGGAATGAACTTCCTGAGGTGGATGTCGGTACAAGTACAACGTTTAGTTAAGTACATGAATACGAAAGGGTTGGAGGGATACAGGCCAGCAACAGGCAGCTGGGACGAGTTTAGTTTGAGATTATGGTTGGTATCAACTGAAGGGTCAGTTTCCATGCTGTACAGCACTGAAAACACTATGGTTTTGATCCATTATTTAAGAAAGGCTGCAAGAGAAAGCCAGGGAACTGAAAACCAATTAGCCCAACGTCAGTGGTGGGTTAGTTGTGAAAGTGATTCTGCCAGACTGGAGTTACATTCGTTTGTAAAGACAAGGATTGATGAAAGATAGTCAGCATACAAAGTCAAGTCTCACTAACTTGATGGCTTGTGTTGAATTGGTGACCAGACATTGTCTACACCAACGTCAGCAGGGCCTTTGACGGGATTTAGCATGATTTAGGGTGTAGGTTTGCTCGCTGAGCTGTAGGTTTGATATCCAGATGTTTTGTTACCTGGCTGGGTAACATCATCAGTGGCGACCTCCAAGTGAAGTGAAGCTGTTGTCTCCTGCTTTCTATTTATATCTTTCTCCTGGATGGGTTTGTGGTGAACCCCAGGAACCCCATCCAGGATAAAGATATAAATAGAATGCAGGAGACAACAGCTTCGCTTCACTTGGAGGTTGCCACTGATGATTTTACCGTGCCCAGGCAACGCAACGTCTGGATATCAAACCTACAGCTCAGAGAGCAAACCTACATCCTAAACCTCAATCTGAGCAACAAACCTTCATAAACCTTGCATTTAGCATGATATACTGGTTCGTAAGATTAGATCACATGTGATCAGGAAGAGCTAGTCAACTGGACACAAAATCGGCTTGACAGTAGGAGACAGGGGTTGGTGGGAGAGGGTTGTTGTTCAGACTGGAGGCCTGTGACCAGCGGTGTGCTACAAGGATCAGGGATGGGACCACTGATGTGCATCATCTACATAAACAATTTGGTTGAGAATATTGGAGTCATTGTTAGTAATTTTGTGGATGATCAAATGAATGGTGTAGTGGGCAGTCAGTACGGTTATCAAAGGGGATCTCGACCAACTGCGCCAGTGGACCAAGGAATGAAAGATGGATTTTAATTCAAGTATTGAGTTTTGGACGAACACAGGTAATGGTACAGCCCTGGGTAGTGTTGTCGAACAGAGAGAGACCAAGAGGTGCAGTTACATTGTTCTTTGGAAGTAGCATCACACTGGACAGGGTGGGGAAAGCGGTACTTGGCACACTTGCTGTCATTGGCCAACGCTTTGATACATGAGTTGGAGATATTTGTAACATTGTCTTCAATATTTCCCTTGGAGAGAGGTGGCTTATAAGGGGTGACCTTATAAAGGTTTATAAAACCATATGGAGAGTAAGAATGGTGAATAGCCACGGGTAAGTCAGTCCAAAACTAGAGGGTATAAACGTGAGGCGAGAGAACAAAGATTTAAAGAGGGAGCTGAGGGGCAACATCCACAGAGGATGGTGCATAGATGGAATGAACTGCCAGGGGCACATGGGAGAAACAAGAACAATTACAACTTGGAAAAGAAATTTAGGCAGGCACATGGAGAAGGGAAGGTTTGAAGGGATATGGGCCAAACACAGGCAAATACGACTCGTTCAGGTTTGGGGGAAATAGTCAGCATTGATGACCTGGACTGAAGGTTCTGTTTTCATGCAGCATGACCCTGTACCCAGTTAAAGAGGAGGAGAATCCGGAGATAAGGCATGTTGTAGACACTGAAGCAAGGTATAGTGATAGGGATGGTAGTCTGCAATGCGGTACATTTCAAATATGCGGAGGGCCTAGATGTAAAGAAGGAGGTTACAGAGATAGGAACTGTTATAGGAGTTAAAAATTATTGCAGACACTGATCCACAAGACATACCTTAGGTACAGTGTTGGAGAAGGTACACAGAACAGAAAGATCTCAGGCAGCATTCCCACCCTCTCGTGGGAGGCCTGCTTTCCCCTTTGTTGTACTGATGCTCACTAAGAGAGCACAGGCCTGGATTGATAACTGTGAACTCTCTACGTTGTCTCAGTACAATGTAAGTTAAAGTAGACGTGGTGATTGAGCCAGAGTTGTGTCTGTACTGTGCTCCCCCTCCAGTACTGTATCTATGTCATGTCCTGTTAGCTGATGTTTGGATCCCTCACATTGCTGTCTGCTCTGTGCATTGCGAGTGATCTTACCTCACTGCAGGATTTATTGAAGGCTCTAGATCTCCCTGCACTTTGTCTCTCTGGCTGACCAACCATCTTCAATGGGGTGATGGATGGAACACCCAGCAGCTGAGAAGTCTATTGAATCTCCCTGAGTACCTACAGGAGACAGACAAATAGACAGAATGGAAAATTACACTGATGTAGTGAAGGTTACACATGTAGAATGGCATTGAGTCCCACAGAGTCCCTGTGCTGTTGCATCTCTCTGGATTGGAGAATTCTGTTAGCTCAGGATCTGGAGTAGCTGCAAGAGTGAGAGACACTGACAGAGGCAGCAATTAGACCCACACAGTGAGGGATACCACATGGAGAGAGACTGAGTGATATCACCAGAGTTCAGGAAGTTGTCAGGGTCAAACAATTGTGACAGAAGAAGATGTTTAGCTTCATGATGCACTGGTATCAGTGCTCTGGCATGAGCAACGTGCGAGCAGGTGAAGTGATGGCCTCGTGGTATTATTGCTAGAGCATGTATCCAAAACCTCAGCTAATGTTCAGGGGAGACAGGTTTGAAACCCACCATCTGAAGTGGTGGAATTTGAAATCAATAAATTCAAATATTATAATTAACCAGCCATAAATATGTATGAAACCATTGCTGATGTACAAAAAACCCAAACACTTGTCCTTTCGAGAATGACATCTGCCCACCCTCACATGGTCTGCATGACATACCCACAGCAAAGTGTTTTCCAAATCCAAATAGAAAAAGGTGATGCATCAGAACAGCATGGGAATGTGGCTAAAGACAAGCAGAAAGGAACAGGCTGGGCCAGAGTTTAACTAAAACTCTACATTAACGAATTGGATTGTGATAGGAAATTGTGGAAAAGAGTACAGAAACTTGTTTTCCGCATAGACAAAGTATCTTCAATAAGGTAGCTGGATTTGTGACACAGCTGAAAGAGATTTCGATCCCAGAGAGATGTGGTTACAGGGTAAACAAAATGTGGAACATAAATATTCAATGGTTTACAACCTTGTGGAAACTCAGGCAAAATGGACAACACTAACAATAATGGGTAACAAAGGTGTTAGATAGAAAGCGCGGGGGGTGGAGGTGGGGTTTCTTAAAAATAAACGGGCAAACAATGGTCACAAAATATCCTTAGCAGATAATGTTCAGGATAAGCCACGAGATATTTAATAAGTACAGTTAGAGGAAGAGGATCCCCAACTAAGCAGTGGGGCCTGTTAGAATCCAAAGGGACAATCTGTGCATGGAGCCAGAGGAAGCAGGTGAGGTCTACAATGAATACTTCCCATCTGTATTCACTCAGGAGAAAGGCATTGTAGGGATTTCAGTTGGGATGGTGAGGCTCTGGAACATCTTATGATCAATGAGAAGGAGGCGTTAAATGTATTCATAGGCAAAAAGGTGGAGAAATTCCCAGTTACAATAAAATATATCCCATGCTGCTATAGGAGGTAAGGGAGGAGAATGCTGGGGCCCTGGCGGATATATTTAAAACTTTGCTGGCCACAGGTGAAGTGCTGAATGACTGGAGGATGGCAAATATGGTTCCTTTGTTCAAGAGCAGCAGTGATAGGCCAGGTAATTACAGAGAAGATAGTCTGACAGCAGGGGGAGGGAAAATATTGGAAAACAATTGTGAGGGACACGATGAATCAACATTCAAAAGGACAGGAATACATTAGGGATTGTCTGTATGGATTTGGTAGAGGACTGTCCTCTGATATTGATGAGGCCAGTGCAGATGGTGTGGGAACATGGTGTTTATTAATGTCTTTGACAAAGTCTCACATGGAAGGCCGGTCCAAAAGGAAAGAGCCCATGGAATCCAAGGCAAGTTGGAAAATTGGATCCATAATTGGTGGAGCAGGTTTTTCACGACTGGAAAACTTTGCCCAGCGGGTGTACCACAGGGTTCTGTACAGGAACCATTGCTGGTTATTATGTACATTAATATCTCAGATGTGAAAGCAGAAGGTATCATTGGTAGGTTTGCAGATGACATGAAAGGGGAGGGTGTTGTCCACAGTGAGGAGCATGGTCTCAGGCTGCAGTCTGATATTGATCAGATGATAAACTGAGCAGAGTAATGGCAGATGGAGTTTACTTCTGATCACTGTGAGGTAATGCACTGTGGGAAGTCTAATCAGCAAATGATATCCATCATGAATAGTAGGTCCTCCTGGAGTACTGAGGAATACAGGGACCTTGGTGGGCAAGTCCCTGGATGTCTGAAGGTGTCAGCACAGGTAGACAGGGTGGGGAAGATACCTGAACTGGGAACAGGAGGAGGACACATATCCTGGTGGGGAGAGTTGCTGGAGCTGCTCGAGAGGATTTAAAATCATCTGGCAGGGATGTGGGACTGCAAACAGTCGTAAGGCCAGAAAGAAGTTTGAGGCTGGTATAGATGTTCAAGAGAGCAATTTAAATAGACAAGGCAGGCAAGAACATAGCAGGCAATGAGGGAAAATTGATTAATTAAACTGCATTTATTTCAATGCAAGGGGCCGCACAGATAAGGCAGATGAACCCAGAGCATGGAAGGGAACATGGGACTGGGATACCATAGATATTACAGAAACACAGATAAGGGAGGGACAGGACTGGCAGCTCAATGTTCCACAGGACAGAGGCAACAGGAAGGATAGAACAGGAGGCAAAACAGGAGGCAAAACAGGAGGAGAGCTGGTGGTTTTGACTGGGGGAAAACATCACAGCAGTACCGAGAGAGAATATTCATTCAGGATCGCCCAGTTAAATGATATTAGTAGAACCGAGAAATAAAAATTGGTCATCAGTTTGCTACGATTGTACTACAGCGATAGGCAATGGGAGATGAAGGAGCAAATATGTCAGGAGACCTCAGATATCTGTTAGAATGATAGCGTCGTAATGGTAGGGAATTTTAACCTTAAACCTCGACTGGGATTGCTACTGTGTTAAGCAGTTGGATGGAAGGAATTTGATAAGTGTTCCAGAAACTCCCAGTCATTATGTAAATGACCCAACTGGAAAATGGGGCTAAACCTGACCTCCACTTGGGAAACAAGGTTGGAAACGGGACTGAGCTGTTAGCGGGGACGCACTTTGGAAAGTCACCAGAATTGTATTAGTTTGAAAATAGCGATGGAAAAGGACAGGCCTGGTCCACAAGTTCAAGTTATACAATGGAGCAAGATAGTCATGAATTTTTAAAGTAGATTTGGGGAGGTTATTTGCAGGTAAAGGGAAGTCTGGCAAGTAGGAATATTTTAAAACCGAGATAAAAGGAGTGTTCAGCGCCAGCCTGTTCCTGTTAGTGTGCAACTCAATGCTGACTGAATTAGGAAACACTGGCTGAGATTCGAGGCTCCAGTCAAGAAGAAAGGGGGCACATGTCAGATATAATTGGCTGACTCAAGGGAATCCCTTCAGGAGCATCAGGGCTGTAGAAATACATTTAGGATGGAAATCAGGAATGTAAAAAGGGGACACGAGATCGCTTTGGCAGAGAAAGTTAAGGAGAATCCAAAGAGACTCTACAAGTGTATTAAGAGCAAAAGAAGAGCTCGGGACAAACCCCGTCTCCTTAATGATCAATGAAGGCAACGATGTGTGAAACTACAAGATCCAAAACAAATATTTCACTTTGGAACTTACTGTGGATAAAGTCTGGGGCGCTCAGGGAACTAAACAGTGTTTGTCCTGACTACTATTGGAATACTGTGTGCAATTCTGGTCTCAATGCTGTGGATGTTGTGGAACATGAAAGGGTTCAGATGACCAAGGATTTGCCAGGGTTGTAGGGTTTGCGCTGCACGGAAAAGCTGAATAAGCTGGGGCTGAATTCACTTGAACATGGGAGGCTGAGGAGTTACCTGATAAAGGTGTTTAAAATCATGATGGTCATCGATAGGGTGAATAGATAAGGTCTTTTCCCCAGGTTGGGGGGATTACAAACTGATAGGCCTTTACTTTAAAGTTCGAGGGGAAATTTTCAAAGGGACCTAAAGGACAACTGGTTCCTGCAGAGTGTATGGAATAAGCTGCCAGAGGAAATAGTGGAGGCTGATAGAAATACATTTAAAAGGCATATGGATGGGTATATGAATAGGAAGGGTTCAGAGGGATATTGGCAAAATTGTGGCAAATGTGACTAGAAACGTCATGCAGGAGTTGGTTTGAAGGATCTACTTCTGTTCTGTACATCTCTGTGACTCAATGTCCTAAATGTTTCCACATTATAGAAAAGGAGGTGCTGGAGGTTTTAATACACAAAGGTAGATAAATCCCCAGGACCTGATCAAATGTATATTAGGACATTGTGGGAAGCTGGTGCAGAAATTGTAGGGGCCCTAGCAGAGATGTTTGTACCATAGAGAGCTATGTGTGATAGGCTGTTAGACTGGAGGGTGGCATTGTAAACAGTGAAGAAGGTTTTCTAAGATTACAAAGGGATCCTGATGAAATGTGTGAATGGCTGAAAAATAGTAGATGGAGTTCAATCTGAATAAATGTGAGGTAAGGCATTTGGTACAACAAACACAGGCAGGACTTATACAATTAATGATTGGACCCTCGGTAGTGTGTTGTAGAACTTTGAAGCTTGCAACATGGAGAGACAGGATGGTCAAAAAAAAGGTGCTTGCCATACTTCCTTTCATTGCTCAGTCCTTTGGATATAGGAGTTGGGAAGTCACATTGAGATTATACAGGCCATTGCTGAGACCTCTTCTGGAATACTGTGTCCAGTTCTGGTCGCCCAGGCTATCGGAAGGATATTATTAAGCGGGAGAGGGTTCAGAGGAGATTTGCTGGGACGTGGATGGGTATGGAAGGTTACAGTTATAAAGAAACCTGGAGAGATTGGTATTTTTTCATTGAGGAGAAAGTGAGGACTGCAGATGCTGGAGATCAGAGCTGAAAATGTGTTGCTGGAAAAGCGCAGCAGGTCAGGCAGCACCCAAGGAACAGGAGAATCGATGTTTCGGGCATCAGCCTGAAGAAGAGCTAATGCCCGAAACGTCGATTCTCCTGTTCCTTGGATGCTGCCTGACCTACAGCGCTTTTCCAGCAACACATTTTTTTCACTGAAACCTGAATGTTAACAGATGACCTCATAGAAGTTTATAAAGTCATGAGGGGGATAGATAGAGTTAATGGGAGTTGTCTTTTCCCATAGACAGGGGAGTTTCAAGACAAGGCACTACATTTTTAAGTTTAGAAGAGAGACATAAAAAAATGATACGAGAGGCACTTTGTTACACAGAGGATGGGTTGTGTGTGGAATGAACTTCCCAAGGAAGGGGTGAACATGGGAACAATTACAATGTTTAAAAGACATTTGGATTACTCCAGGAATAGGAAAGGTTTGAAGGGCTATGATCCAGGAACAGGCAGGTGGTCAGGCAGGAGATCAGTTTTAGAGTATGGCTCGCACTAACCAACAGTGCGGTATGACTGTCTGACTGTGATTATAATATTGTGTTATTAATTAAGGAAGGATGCAAGATAAAGCCAGGGGTGTACAGACTGGTGAGCCAGACATCAGGGTGGGTCAGTTGTTGAAGGTCATTCTGAGAGGTATGACTTACTTGCAATGGGAAAGATAAGGACTGATTACAGCCAGCCAGCATGGCTTTGTGCGTGAGAAAACATGTCTCACAAACTTGATTGGAGTTTGTTCAAGATGTGACCAAGAAGACGAAGGCAGAGTAACAGACGTCAAGGTGTTGCATGATATATTGGTAAGTAAGGGTAGATCACAAGGGATCAGGGAGAGCTCGCCAACTGGATACACAATGGGATGACAGTGGGAGACAGAGGGTGGTGGGAGAGGGTTGTTGTTCAAACTGGAGGCCTCTAACCAGCAGTCTGCTTTCAGGATTGGTGCACCATTTACATAAACAATCTGAGTGAAAATATAGCAGTCTCTGTTAGTATGTTTGCTGATACCAAGATTAGTGAAAGAGTGGGCAGGGAATATAGTTATCGAAGGGGATGTTAATCAACTGGGCTCGTGGGCCAAGGAATGAAAGATGGAATTTAATTCAGGTGCTGGATTTAATTAAGACAAACCAGGGAGGACTAATACAGTTAATGGTCGGGCCGTGGACAGTGTTGTCAAACAGGGAGAGACCAAGGGGTGCAGTAACATGGTTAGTTGGAAGTGCCATCACAGGTGGACAGAGTGGTGGGGAAAGCAGCATTTGGCACACTTGTCTTCATTGGTCAGAGCATTGAGTACATGAGTTGGAGTTATTTGTAACATTGTCGTCAATATTTCTCCTCAGCAGAGGAGGCCATGGGGTGACTTTATAAAGGTTTATGAAACCATGTAGGGCCTAAGTAAGATGAATTGCCAAGGGTAGGTGAGTCCAAAGCTAGAGGCATAAACGTGAGGTGACAGAGCAAGTATTTAAAGAGGGAGCTGAGGGGCAACATTATCCACAGAGGATGGTGCATAGATGGAATGAGCTGCCAGAGGAAATGGTAAAAACAAGTACAATTAAAACATGGAAAAGATACTTGGGCAGGTACATGGAGAGGAGAAGATTTCAAGGGACATGGACCAAACACTGGCAAATGTGACACATTCCATTTTGGAAACCTCAGCCGAAGAGCCATGCCGCACAGAAACAGACCCGATGTCTCCAGTTATCGGAGGAGGAGAAGACTATCGAGACAAGGCATGTTGTAGAGACTGAAGCAAGTTACAGCGATACGGATGGTCATCTGGACTGGAGGTTTCAAATATGTGAAATAATTGGTGAGGGGGAGGAGATGACAGAGATAGGAACTGTTATAGGAGTTAGAATGATTGAAGACACTGGTCCACAAGGCAATCCATAGGAACAGTGTTGGAGAGGGAATAAGGAACAGGAAGATCCCAAGAAGCATTAACACCATCTCGTGGGAGGCCTGCTTTCCCCTCTGTTGTCCTGATGCTCACCAAGACAGCACATGCCTGGATTGAAAATTGGGAACTCTTGATGCTGTCTCAGTACAAAACCAAACTTAAAGTAAAGGTGGTGACTGAGCCTGGTGTGGGTCTGGACTGTACTCACCCTCCAGTACTATATTTATGTCATGTCTTATTAGCTGATGTTTGGAGCCCTCTCCTTGCTCTCTGCTCTGTGCCCTGGAAAGATCTCAACCAGCAGTTGGCAAGTCTATTGAGTCATGAACTCCCTGAGTACCTGTAGAAGACAGACAAATAGGCAGAATAGGAAATTAGACTGATGCTGTGAGGGTTACACATGTAGAATGGCATTGAGCCCCACAGAGATCTGGAAAATCCCAGTCTCCAATCCTGGCCTGTACTGCCTCATCTCTCTGGAGTGGAGAATTCTGTTGGCTCAGGATCTGGAGTAGCTGCAAAAGTGAGAGGCGCTGACAGAAGCAGCAATTAGACCCACACAGTGAGGGATACCACATGGAGAGATACTGAGTCATATCACCAGAGTGCAGGATCAAACAATTGTGCAGGAATAAAGGGTTTAGATTCATATTGCAGTGGAATGCGCAACCTGTGAGCAGGCGGAATGACGGCCTAATGGCATTATTGTGAGATAATTAATCCAGAAACTCAGCAAATGTTCTCTGGACACAGGTTCAAATCCCACCATTGCAAATGTTGGGATGTGAATGAAATGTTTCAAAAAAGATTAGATTTAAAACCCATAAGTGAGTATTAAATAATTGCTGATGTTAAGAAATATCCATCGAGTGCATTCCTGTCTTTAGTGAAATAATCTAAGATGGGACTGGGATATCACAGGTATTACAGAACAACAGCTGAGGGAGGGACAGGACAGGCAGCTCAATGTTCCAGGGGACAGATGCTGCAGGAAGGACAGAAGGGGAGCTGAGAAAGGAGGAGAGCTGCTGGTTCTGATTGGGTGAAACATCACAGCAGGACTGAGAGAGGATATTCCTGCAGGATCGCCCAGTGAAGCTGTGTTCGTGGAATTAATTGCTGGAAAAGCGCAGCAGGTCAGGCAGCATCCAAGGAACAGGAGAATCGACGTTTCGGGCATAAGCCCTTCTTCAGGAATCCTGAACCTTGGATGCTGCCTGACCTGCTGCACTTTTCCAGCAACAAATTTGCAGCTCTGTTCTCCAGCATCTGCAGTCCTTACATTCTCTTCGTGGAATTAATCAATAACAAAGGGTCTTCTCTTTCCTCTGATTGTTCTACAGACCCCAGGAGCCCCGCCCTCCTGCACCTTGACCTTCTTAAGATGGCGGCCCTCAGGCCCGTGCTCCCTCTTCCCTCAAACAAATGGCGGCCGTGATCATGGGCCTCTTCCCTGATCAGAGACCGCCACCTCCTGACCCGGACCTGAAGGGTCTTTTTCGGGGTTTTTAACCTTTACTTGGGACTTGTGAATTTTCTCCACTCCTTTCTCCCAGCGAGGCTCCCACACACCGGCTCTGAGCGCCGCTCTTTGAAGCCGATCGCAGCCGCTGCCGGAGAAAGCAGCTCCATGTTTCTCTGTCCTGGTCAATGTGACACTGCGCATGCTCCACATAGAAAGCAAACGACGCGTGCGTCTGAAGTTATCAATGAGTTTACAGAGAATATTCATACCTGCACAGAATCATGGGGGAAATACTAGTCATTAATAATTGCTCTGTCGAGTTATAGTCATGGCGCTATCTAGCATGTAAATAGACTGGTCGCCTCAATTTAACCATACCGGCCAGGTATGTAAATTAACAATTGTTCTGGGATTTGAAAAGAGGTTTCTTACTCGAAATGTGCAAATATGTAGCACTATTTGTTAAAATTTCACATAGATTTTTGAGAGAGGTTTAATGCTCCACTATGTTAATGAGAATTATCAATCCTGCAAAACAGTTTGCTTTCTGACCAATTTTCAAGCGTTTACTCTGCGAGAATGCTTTGGCCCCGATCCTCACTCACTTTTGGTTGGAGGACCGGCCGCTGCTCGGTCATCAGTTCCGCCCCTTCCTCCCAATTGCAGACTTAATTCAGGCGTGACTCAGCAGGCTCAGCACAAGAAACAATAAGGGACAAGGGAAGTTAGAGTCGATGTCTTGTGATGCAGTGAAAATATCCCGAATCTTGGATCGAGAGGCTTGAGTTCAATTCACAGCTAGTGCAGGTGTGTTTAATAACTACTTTGAACAGGTTCATTAGGAAAAACAAGGGAAGTCAGGAACAGAGGAAAAAAATATAGAAAATAAATACAATGTGGTGGGGCTCTCAATGCTCAGAAGTTTTCAGTCTTTACCAAGTGTTTCAGGGCCCCATTGGGTCCCAATACATACTGTTGCACTCCTCCTTGTGCACAGTCAGATACCACGATTGTGGGGCAAAGTGTTGTGGTGGGATATGGAGGTGCTTTTGTAGAATTTCCTCAGTTTTGGAGGTGAAAATAGGTGAGAAGGTGTAGGGTTTTGTATGGAGTTACCTATTCCGCTCCTGTTGCAGCATCATATTATTGAACTGACTATACCTCGTACATTGTTGGCAGAGATCGCTGACATTTTGTAAGGCCACAATACAAGATCCATCACTCTGTTTAAGACAGCAGAAATCTCTTGTAGCACGATAGTCATAGAACAATACAGGGCAGAACAGGCCCTTCGGTCCTTGATGTTGCGCCGACCTATGAATCATTCTCAGCTCGTCCCCCTACACTATCCCAAAATCACCCATGTGCTTAAGTAAAGGATTGTTTAAATTTCCCTCATGTGGCTGAGTTAGCCACATTAGCAGGTAGTGCATTCCATACCCTAACCACTCTCTGAGTAAAGACCCTGCCTCTGACGTGTTTAAATCTATCACCCCTCAATTTGTAGTTGTACATACATGCTAGCGTCATCATCCTAGGAAAAAGACTTTCACTGTATACCCTATCTAATCCTCTGATCATCTTGTATGTCTCTTTCAAATCCCCTCTTAGTCACTTCTTGCCAATGAGAACAGGTTCAAGTCGCTCAACCTTTCCTTATAAGACCTTCCATCCAGACCAGGCAACATCCTGGTAAATCTCCTCTGCACTTTTTCAAATGCTTTCACATCCTTCTCGTATTATGGGCACTAGAACTGCACACAATATTCCAAGTATGGCCGCACCAGCATTTTGTTTAGTTGCAGCATGATATTGCAGCTCCGGAACTCAATCCCTCTATGAATGAAACCTAACACACCGTATACTGCCTTAACAGTACTATCCACCTGGGTGGCAACTTTCAGGCATCAATGTTCATGGACTCCACCATCCCTCTGCACATCCACCCTACCAAGAATCTTTCCATTAACCCAGTACTCTGCCTTCCTGTTATTCTTCTCAACGGTATCACCTCACATTTAGCTGCATTTAACTCCATTTGTCACCTCTCAGCATAATTCTGCACTTTATCCAAGTACCCCTGCAATCTGTAACATTCTTCCATACTGTCCACTCCACGGAATTTAGTGTCGTTTGCAAGTTTACTGATCCAGCCACCCATGCCTGCATCTACGTCATTTATAAAAATAACAAACAGCAGTGGTGCCAAAACAGATCCTTGTGACACACCACTACTAACCTGAGTCCAGGCTGAATATTTTCCATCAGCCACCACTCGCTGCCTTCTTTCAGAAAGCCAGTTTCGAATCCAAACTGCTAAATTACTCTCCATTTCATGTCTCTGCATTTTCTCCAACAGCCTACCATGTGGAACCCTATCAAAGGCTTTACTGAAGACCATGTATATCATGTCAACTGCCCTACCCTCATCTACATGCTTGGTCACCTTCTCAAAAAACTCAGAGGTTTGTGAGACATGACCTGCCCTTGACGAAACCATGTTGACTATCTGAAATCAAATTGTTGTTTGCTCGTTGATTATAAATCTTTTCTCTTATAATCCTTTCCAAAACCTTTCCTACAACAGAAGTAAGGCTCACTGGTCTATAATTACCTGGATCATCTCCATTGCCCTTGGAATCAAGGGAACAACATTTGCAATCCTTCAGTCCTCTAGTACCAAACCTGTAGAGAAAGACGACTCAAATATCAAAGCCAAAGTCTCTGTTATCTCCTCCCTCGCTTCCCAGAGAATCCTCAGATAAATCCCATCCAGCCCAGGGGACTTGTCTACTTTCTGGAATTGATAACACCTGATCGTAACTAACCTCGATCCTTTCTAGTCTAATATGTTGTACCTCTTCTCCTTTACAATATTCTCCTTTTCCTGAGTGAAAACTGATGAGAAATGTTCATTTAGCACCTCACCGGTCTCCACAGGGTCCACACTGAACTTCCCACTTCTGTCTTTGACTGGCCATATTCCTACCCTACGCTTTTGTTTCTCACATACCTATAGAAAGCTTTAGGGTTCTCCTTTATTCTATTCACTAAAGACTGCTTGTGTCCTTTCTTTGCTCTTAACTCTCTCTTTAAATCCTTCCTATCTGATATGTAACTCTCCATTGCCTCATCTGTTCCATCTTGCCTCATCATCACATAAGCCTCCTTCTTCAGCTGAACAAGAGATGCAATTTCCACAGTAAACCATGGTTCCCTTACCTTATTACTTCATTCCTGCCTGACAGGGACATACCTGTCAAGGACATGTAATATCTGTTCATTAAACCAGCTCCAGATTTCAATAGTCTGCATCCCCTGCATTTTGCGACCCCATTCTATGCATCCTAATTCTTGCTGAATCGCATTATATTTGCCCCGTCCCATCGATAAGGAGGAGGTTAATTAGATTGTTTCCGGAGTTGAGGGGTTTGGCTTAACAGTAGATTGGTAATATATTCATTGGAATTCAGAAGAATGGAAAAATATAAAATAATGAATGGAATGGATAAAATAGAAGTCGAGAGGATGTTGCCACTGGCAGGTGAAGCTGGCACAAGAGGGATCATCTCAAGATTAGAGGCAGCAAATTTAAGACTGAATTGAGAAGGAACTTCTTTACCTCTACAGAATTCATTGCCCAGGGAAGTGGTTAATGCTAGTTCAGTAAACATTTATAAAGCTAAGGTAGGTTTTTTAAAAACGAAATAATTAATTAAGGGATACGGTGAGAATTTGAGTAAATGGTTCTGCATCCACGAAATGATCAGCCATGGCCACATTGAATGGCAGAGCAGGCTCAAAGGGCAGGACGGCCTTCTCCTGTTCCTAGTTCTTATGTTACGTTATGCATTCCTCCCTCACTCGACTTGGAAGTGCTGGTTCTGGATTAGTGGTGCTGGAAGAGCACAGTATTTCAGGCAGCATCTGAGGAGCAGTAAAATCGACGTTTCGGGCAAAAGCCCTCCATCAGGAATAAAGTGTGGAGAGATGAGCGAGAAGAGGGTGGGGAGCAAGTAGCATAGAGTACAATAGGTGAGTGGGGAAGGGTATGAAGGTGATAGTTCAGGGAGGAGGGTGGAGTGGATAGGAGGAAAAGAAGATAGGCAGGTAGGACAAGTCAAGGGGACAGTGCTGAGCCGGAATTTTGGAACTAGGGTGAGGTGTGGGAAGGGGAAATGAGGAAACTGTTGAAGTCCACATTGTTGCCCTGGGGTTGAAATGTGGACTTCAACAGTTTCCTCATTTCCCCTTCCCACACCTCACCCTATTTACAAACTTCCAGCTCAGCAGTGTCCCCTTGACTTGTACTACTTGCCTATCT
This sequence comes from Chiloscyllium punctatum, assembly GCF_047496795.1. Lineage (NCBI taxonomy): Eukaryota > Metazoa > Chordata > Chondrichthyes > Orectolobiformes > Hemiscylliidae > Chiloscyllium > Chiloscyllium punctatum. The sequence continues at coordinate 74,900,692 of NC_092752.1, forward strand.
TCTTTTCCACCTATCCACTCCACCCTCCCCCCGACCCATCACCTTCATCCCCTGCCCCACTCAACTATTGTACTCTATGCTACTTTCTCCCCACCCCCACCCTCCTCGAGCTTATCTCTCCACGCTTCAGGTTCTCTGCCTTTATTCCTAATGAAGGGCTTTTGCCTGAAACGTCGATTTTACTGCTCCTCGGATGCTGCCTGAACTGCTGTGCTCTTACATCACCACTAATCCAGAATCTAGTTTCCAGCATCTGCAGTCATTGTTTTTACCTTAGAGGTGCTGGTGTTGGATTAGGATGGACAAAATTCAAATTCACAGAACACCATGTTATAGTCTAATGGGTTCATTTGAAAGTACGAGCTTTGCTGCTTCTTCATCAGGTGGTTGTGTGATTTTTAACTTTGTCCCTCACTCTTGTAACTGAAAAACAGCAACAAAAGTCATGAAGCAGTGCGCATGCTCTAGCCAACAATCGGGCCCGGGTTGAGCAATTCATCAACTTCACCAACACATTTCACCCTGACCTTAAATTTACCTGGACCACCTCTGACACCTCCCTCCCCTTCCTGGACCTCTCCATCTCCATTAATGACTACCGACTTGACACTGACATTTTTTACAGACCCACCAACTCCCACAGCTACCTGGATTATACTTCTTCCCACCCTACCTCTTGCAAAAATGCCATCCCATATTCCTAATTCCTCCGCCTCCACCATATCTGATCCCAGGAGGACCGGTTCCACCACAGAACACACCAGATGGCCTCCTTCTTTAGAGACCGTAATTTCCCTTCCCACGTGATTAAAGATGCCCTCCAATGCATCTCATCCACAGCCCGCACCTCCGCCCTCAGACCCCAGCCCTCCAACCATAACAATGATAGAATGCCCCTGCTGCTCACCTTCCATCCTACCAACCTTTGCATAAACCAAATCATCCACCGACATTTCCGCCACCTCCAAACACACCCCACCACCAGGGATATATTTCCCTCCCCACCTCTTTGGGCCTTCTGCAAAGACCGTTCCCTCCGTGACTACCTGGTCAGGTCCATGCCCCCCCTACAACCCACCCTCCCATCCTGACACTTACCCCTGCCACCGCAGGAACTGTAAAACCTGCACCCACACCACCTCCCCTACTCTATCCAAGGCCCTAAAGGAGCCTTCCACATCCAAAGTTTTACTTGCACATCCACCAATATCATTTATTGTATCCGTTGCTCCCGATGTGGTCTCATCTACATTGGAGAGACTGGGCACCTCCTAGCAGAGCACTTCAGGGAATATCTCCGAGACACCCGCACCAATCAACCACACCGCGCCGTGGCCCAACTTTTCAACTCCCCCTACCACTCTGCTGAGGACATGGAGGTCCTGGGCCTCCTTCAACCCCGCTCCCTCACCATCAGACGCCTGGAGGAAGAACGCCTCATCTTCCGCCTCGGAACGCTTCAACCCCAGGGCATCAATGTGGACTTCAACAGTTTCCTCATTTCCCCTTCCCCCACCTCACCCTCGTTCCAAACTTCCAGCTCAGCAGTGTCCCCATGACTTGTCCTACCTGCCTATATCCTGTTCCACCTATCCACTCCACCCTCTCCTCCCTGACCGATCACCTTCATCCCCTCCTCTACTCACCCATTGTGCTCTATGCTACTTTCTCCCCACCCTCCTCTAGCTTATCTGTCCACGCTTCAGCCTCACTGCCTTTATTCGGGCTTTTCAAAAACGTCGATTTTGAAGCACTTTGCTTGCTGCCTGAACTGCTGTGCTCTTCCAGCACCACTAATCCAGAATCTGATTTCCAGCATCTGCAGTCATCGTTTATACCCCGGGTTAATGATGTCAGTGGTGGACCAATGGAAAGGCAGGGGTAGAGCTGGAGGACCTGGTGGGGCAGATGGTCCTCAGGTCAATCAGTGAATGAGGGGCGGGACTTGACTATACCACGTGATCATCCTCGCGGTCGGCGCGGATGTTGGGGATGGATGTGCGGAGAGCTGTCGGTAAGGAAAGAAATAAACAGCCGTTAGTGGGAGGAAAATGGTGTTGGTATGGTCTGAGAGGTTTTACAATCATTTGGTACACATCGGAAAATACAAATTTGAAACTTTCAGTCTCATGTTTGAAGTAAACGGGAAAATGCCTCGTTGAGTAATCGGCCCGAGTGAGCGCCGCCATCTTTATTCGGGGCAATGATTCACTGGACACGTGCGCGGCCGCCAGCTTTGTAGGGGGCAAAGTTCAGAGGGATGTATGTGCAGCCTTCCCTGGTAAAAAGAGTCATAGGGCAGGATTTACACACAGCACATTCAAACCCAGAGAAATGGACTTTTTTCTGGATTTGTTTCGTAATTCATTTAAATGATTTGGATATGAATAGAGGCCGTTTAGTTAGTAAGTTTGCAGGTGACACCAAAATTGGAGGTATTGTGGACAATGAAGAAGGTTATCTCAGAGTACAGTGGGATATTGATCAGATGAGGAGTGGCAAAAAGGATTTAATGAAGGTAGATTAGATTAGGATATCTGGTTGGCATAGGTTGGACCGAAGAAGTCTGTTTCTGTGCTAGACATCTTTGACTGTGGAATCATAAAAGTGAACTCTGCCCTGGTTCATCTCTGGGTTCTCTGATGTCCACTTGTTCATTATCTAGCTTCCTCAATCTCTCATGGGTATATTTTTGCTCTGTATAGTATTTTACAATTACTTTCACAGCTGTTTTGAAAATGAATTGAAAAATGTAGAGTTGGAAAAACACAGCAGGCCAGGCAGCATCCGAGGAGCAGGAGTATCAATGTTTCGGGCATAAGCCCTTCTTCAGGAATGTAAATGAATTGTCCACTGCTGCCCGGCTCCTGACCGTATGATGTTCCATTATCAGGTTACTTTTTTCCACAATATCTTTGACAGTCAAGAATTCTTTTTTCCAATAAGCGAGTGCATTTTCCTTCAATTTCTGACAGTCAAATTCTGCACCATTTTCATTCCCTGTGATTCATATTGCACTCCCTGAAACATCAACTGTGTATTTCTCCTTCCACAGAAACCAGCGATCAATGCCAAAGCCTTGTTGCCTGTGGAGAGGGTGATGTTTGACTTCCTTGTACTGCTGCAGTTTGTATGGTGAAGGTGCTCCCACAACGTGGTTGGGTAAGAGACGTTACAGATTATTCACTCAGCGATATTGAAGAGTAGAAGATATCTGTACAAATCATCATGGTTTTAATTTCACAAAAATATTATTGAGAAGTTTTGACATAAGGTTACAGATGGAGAATATTGTGTCCAGTGACCAAAACCATTGCCAAATAAGCAGTTCTTCAAGAATGCCTTGAAGTAAGAAAGTAGATCTTAGAGAGTTAGAGTGGGGATTCCAGACCATGTTCCCTTGGAGTCTATAGAAATATTCACACAGGAGAACTCAAAAATAAACACATCATTGAGAGTCTGGACTAAAATGAGTTATTGAGATATGAAAAGGTGTGTGGTGCAGGGAGATAGGAATGATTACAGCCAGGAATTAATTCAAAGGAGCGAAAATAACTTGTTGTTGCTTATAAATGGGAGTCTTTTGATTGATCAGCAAGTTTTGGTACAAGTGAGCACTTCGGCAGTAGAGTTTTCAATATTCTTGAGATTATCGGGAGGGTGAATGTGATGCTGGCCAGGAGTGGGTTTAGATAATGAAATCTAGAGTCAACAAAAGGAATGAATGAGAGTTTCAGCAAATGAACAGAGACTGTGGTGAGGTCAGGTGATATGACTGAAGTCGAAATAGTGGTCTTGGAGGGGGGCTGACCTGTCATCCTCACCTCATTCAGCTGTTTGTCAGTTTGTGAATCAAGTCTGTAACAAGCTCAGGAACTGAGTGGCCCTGGAAGAACCCAAACTGGGCATCGCTGAGCAGGTTATTGCTGAGCAGCTGCGTGACAGCACTGTTGATGACACCTTCCATCATTTCACTGCTGAGCGAGTGTGGACTGATGGAGGGCAATTGGCTGAGTTGGATCTGCCCTGTGTTTTTGTGTTGGAACATCCCAGAGCAATGTTCCACAAAGTCGGTAGGTGCCAGTACTGGAACAGTACTTGCCTTGGTGGGCAGCAGGTTCTGGAGCACAGCCAACAGTATTATTGCCAGAATATTGGCAGGGCCCATACCTTTACACTGCTTATCCATTTCTTGATCTGATTGGAAATGAGTTTTCAACCAAGTCGATTCATATCTGTGATGGCAGGGACCAATGGAGAAGGCTCATCCACTTGGCACTGCTGGCTGAAAATCGCTGCTAATGCTTCCTCTTATCTGTTGCATGAATGTGTGAGACCCCTCCATCAGTAAGGGTGGATATATCTGTGATGGTTCCTCCAGTGAGTTGTTTAATTGTCCATCACTATTCTTGACTTGGTGTGGCAAAACTGCAGAACTCCAATCTAATCTGTTGGTTATGGGATCACTTAGTTCTATTTGGTGTTGCTTGTGCTGTTTGGCTTGCAGGTTTGGTAGCTGCACCAGGTTGGCACCTAATTTTTAGGTATGCCTTGTACTGTTCCTGACATGCCCTCCTGCATTCACCATTGAACCAGGGTTGATTCCCCTGGCTTGATGTAAATGGTTAAGTGGGGGATATCAGGCCATGAGATTTCAGATTGGGCTGGAGTACAGTTCTGCTGCTGTTGTTGGCCCACAGTGAGGCGGAGGTTGCAGGGTCAAGAGGGCTGATTGTGTGGTTGTATTTTCCAGTGCATTGGTAGATGTAATGTGGTCCATCCAGTTACATTCCTTTGTTGAGACTGTGCAGTGATTAATACAATGAGTGACTTGATGGGCCACTGTCGGGTTTCTTTCCCTCAAGGACATTGTCGATAGCAGAAAAACATCCCCAATAGTTCCATGGCAAACAGTAGATTCTTCATTCCAGTTATTTTTTTCTTGGATTCAGAGCTACCCTCTACCGATTTGGGATTCAAACCTGAACTTCAGTTGCATATTTTAATATTCTTGATAAATGATAAATACGACAGGTTTGTTCACTTGTTTTCATAATCACTATCACAGGTTTTGTTTATTGTTTTGGACATAAAAACACTGTCCATTATCCTGTCTCCTCCATCCTCCCCTCCAACAACAAGAGTGAGGAGCACATGGAGTTTCTCTGTCAATAACATTGAGAAAATCCGATCAGCTGCCTCTGCTTCTTTCCTCCCTCTCCACTAGCCCACCGAGCCAAACTGCCTCACAAGAGTGCTCCTCATTTTAGTCCTAAACTTGCATTTCCTCGAGTCCCTTGTCAAGCCTTATTAGAGGTCCTCTTGACCATTTACCCTAGTGTAGCTAAATCATGGACATTCCAAATCTGTCTCATCCTCCTGCTTGTCACCGCCCTCCCTCCCTCCACCACGGTCACCCCCCCGCCCCCAACTTGCAATTCACAGATATTGTTCCATGATCTGTCTGTCTGTTTTTTTCTGGTTATGTCCTTCTCTCCCATTCTGCTAAAACCTAATATTTGACCTCACCATCGTTGGAAAATCCTGCTCCGTCTCCACTCTCCCTTTCCTTTCTGAATTCATTGTATTTGGTGTCCCTTCAGGATCTATCCTTGGTCCGTCCTGTTTCTCACCTACATACTGCCAGGAGGTAACATCGCCCAAAAGCACAGTGTTAGGTTTCACATGTACACTGACAATGTCCAGCTCTCCTTCCCCATCATCCGTCTCCATTACTCCACTATTACTCAGTTATCAAACTGCTTACCACGCTTCGATTAGCTGCAATTCACTCCAATGAAACACTGTAATTGTTAAACCCATTGCCTTCAGTTGTTATTCCAAATACATTTTCCTTACTGCTGTGTCCCTCCCTCTCACTGGGAAGTGTCTGAGGCAGAACTACATTCTCCACAATATTGTTTTCATATCTGACCCCAAGGTGACCTTCTGATCAGACATCTACACAATCACAAACACCAGGAATTCCAATCTCTAAAACTTTGCTTGTCTCCTTCTCACCCCAGCTCCATTGCTCCTGAAACCCTAACCTGTGTCAGTGTTGCCTTTAACTTGACAAATCTGAAACAGAACCCTAAATTCTGCGACTGACCCAGAATCTGGTTCAAGACTCACCCGGAATGGGACACATCCTCTCCATATTTACCCTGTCAAACCTCGACAGCATCCTGTATGTTTCAAAGAGATCACCTCTCATTCTTCCAAAGTCCAGTGAGTAGATTCCCAACTTATTCAGCCTTTATTTACAGGATAATCCCTTCAAAAACAGGGATCATCCCAAAGGATCTTCTCTCAAATGCCTCCAATAAACTACTCTGTTTCGTTAACTAAAGCGACCAAATCTGTTCACGTTACTCCAGTTGTGGTCTCACTCGCCATTTGTTTAGTTGCCCTAAGGTATATACTCCAAACTCTTATATTGCAAACTCTTTGAAATAAGGGACAGCATTCCATTCCCCTTCCTGATTTCATGTTGTAACTGTGTACTAGCTTTTTGTTTCCTGCTCATTTTCCCCCAGTCCCTTTCTGGTGCAGCTTTCTACAGTTTATCCCAAGTTATACTCCATTTGCCAACTTGTTGCACACTTTTCCTGTGAATATCTCTCTGTAAACTGTTTATAATCCTCTTGGAACATTCCTGTTATGCCTTTTCTAGGAGATTTCCCCCCTCATTATTTGAAACATTTACTGGGAGCACTGGGGAGTGGGAATCATGCTCAGTTGCTATGTTTTCAGGGATACTCTGTTTAATGACTGGGAGGAACTTACTGCCCCTTGGTGAGAATGGAGACAACTTGCCCACCGAGCTGCATGAGCCTTTCACACCCCATGGTCTTATTGAGGAGGCACAGCGGCAGCACAGAAAGAAAGAAAAGGAAGCAAATCCTGCTCTCTATATCTGACTGAATCTTGGAAAATTCTGTCCCATGTTCAGTCACATGAAGTCCCAAGGTGGAAACACCTAGAAACCCACACAGATTTGCCCCTGAATTACCTGCTGACCTCCACCAGGGGTAATGTGTACAGTCAGGACGGCACGGTGGCACAGTGGTTAGCATTGCTGCCTCACAGCGCCAGAGACCCAGGTACAATTCCCGCCTCAGGCGACTGACTGTGTGGAGTTTGCACATTCTCCCCGTGTCTGCGTGGGTTTCCTCTGGGTGCTCCGGTTTCCTCCCACAGTCCAAAGATGTGCAGGTCAGGTGAATTGGCCATGCTAAATTGCCCATATTGTTAGGTAAAGGGGTAAATGTAGGGGAATGGGTGGGTTGCGCGTCAGTGTGGACTTGTTGGGCCGAAACGCCTGTTTCCACACTGTAAGTAATCTAATCATCCTGGGCCCGGAGGAGGGGATTGTATGAGTTTCAAACTTGAACTGACAGTGACAGATTTTATAAACTTGTATTACAGGTGTACATTCAGATGGGAATCTCAGTCATTGTAACGCCAAACTCTGACAGAATTACTCTATACTTCAGGACCTGGATATTCATATTGTGTGAGGGTATTGTGTTCCAGATCAATACCATTTGCTGCATAAAAGTTCTCCTTTGAATCAAACCATCCTCTCAATAGATCTTCCCAAATCTTCAACATGTGTCCTGTAATCCTTGTATAATGAGCTGATGGGTATAAGGTTTATTATTATAATGTGTAACTTTTGTAAACCGCTCTGTCACAGCTCCCCACAATTTCCTTTGCTACAAGGATAATACTCTCAGTTTTTCCAAACCGCTGATTCCCCAATGTCTGTTTACTCTCTATAAGGTACACATCAGGATTGTGTTGGAACATTCTCCACTTGCCTGCATCAGTGCACCCCCCCCCCCCCCCCGCCCAACAATATTAAAGAAATTGAACATCCTCCATGATAAAGCACTGTACCTGAGTGTTTTCCCATCCACCACCTTCAGCATTCTCTCTCCCCACCCTCGAGGCACAGTGGCATCTCTGTGTGAAAGATCAAGTCAGCATTGTCCTCCCAGACCATAGGACTACTCTCTCATTAGAGAGAGATGTCGGTGGTGGTTAACCTGAAGGTTGCCACAGCGCAAGGAAGGGGATAGGTTGAAAAGGAGAGTCCATTAATTGTGGATGGTTATTCTTGATGTGTATTAGCAACACACATGTCACATGAGTAATTAATGTTAAAAAAGCCCCACAAATTCTCCAACTGCAATCCCCCATTCCTTGAACCATCCTGGTAACTCTCCTGTGCCCCCTCTCAGGGACCCTGCCATCCTTCCTAATGTGTGGGCGATCTCAGGTATGTACAGACCCAGCTGCTCTGTGTGCCTGTGGGTGATGTCATCATAGAGCAACAGTTGCACTAAACCTCACTGTCTGGAAGTGAGTGAGAGACAGAAATCCCGATGGCATTTCAGATATATTTAGGAACACACTTGCAATGCCAAGACTGACAGGTCTATGGGCTCAGTGCTGGAAAATGGGATTAAAATAGTGAGCTGGGAGATTTCTTTACAGCATAAACCTGATGGACCACAACAGCTTTTTCTGTCATGTAGACCACAGATGCATAATAAAGGAATATGACAAGCCACAATAGAAACCAGGTCAGAGAAGGTGATATTAGAATACATGATGGATTAATGTTTTTTTGGAGGAAAATGTGACAGAGGTTAAGCGAGACATTGTGGAGCTCAGGGTTCAGGAATCTGAAATAAAAATGGGTTATCCTGAAGGTTGAAATTAAAGAAAGGCACATCACAGAGATTTGTGAGGGTGGACAAGATTAAAGATAGGGAGGGTGTTGAGACTGGAGGAGATTAGAGATTGGAGGATGTTGCAGAGATTGAGATGTTTTTGATACCAGAGATAGTGATAGTTCTGAGGCTAGAGAGGAATTATAGAGATAAGGGTGAGTTGTTAGCTTTCCCAACACGACCTCTTTACTGATAATGATTGTTTCTCTGTCATCATCTGCCATTGTCTCCATAGGCCTGCGACAATGAGAGTACGCAGATAGTAAGTTCCCGTTAAGGCCAAGGCTGGGATGCGTCGAGAATGCTGCGTGATCTGAGAAATTGAAGCTCTGATCAAGAAAATGAAGAAAGGATATGGCAGGTACAGACCATGTGGTTTGAGTGAGTCCCTAGAGGACTATAAGGGCAGTAGGAGTATACTCGCGGGAAACCAGGAGGCAGAAAAGAGGACATGAGATAGCTTTGGGAAATAGGTTTAAGGAAAAAACCAAAGAGAATCTACAAATACACTAAAGACAAAAGAATAACGAGGCAGAGAATAGCGACCCTCAAAGATCAACAAGACTGTCTATGGAACAGCAGGAGGTGGGAGAGATTCTGTAATTATTTCATGTCAGATTTTACTGAAAGGGGATATGAAAGTTAGAGAAGTTGGAGAAATAAATAGTGATATCTTGGCAAGTGTACACGTTACAGAGGATGAGGTACTGGATGACTTAAAATGCATAAAGGTGGATTAATCCCTGGAATCTGATCAGGTGCATCCCAGAACTTTGTGGGTAATTAGAAAAGCTTTTGCTGGGCCCCTCGCTGCGATATTTGTATCATCAAACACCACAGGTGAGGTGCTGGAAGACTGGCGCCATTATTTGAGAGATGTGGTAAGGAAAAGCCAGGGAACTATAGACCGGTGAGCCTGAAGTCAGTGGCAGAGAGGTTGTTGGAAGGGATTCTCAGGGACAGGATTTACATGTCATTGGAAAGGCAAAAATGATTAGGGAGAGTCAGCATGGCTTTGTGCATTGAAATCAGTAACTTGGACTTGAGAAAGACAGAGTTTCACATAACACACTGGTTAGCAGGTTCAATACCATAGAATTCTGGCGGAACTAGCTGTTTCAAAACAGAATTGGCTGGAAGGTCAAACAGTCATAGATGGACAGCACAGAAACAGAGACCCGTCGGTCCGACCAGTACATGCTGATCAGATATCCCAATGTAATCTAGTCCCACCTGTCATCACCCGGCCCATATCCTTCCTATTCATATACACATGAAGATGTCTTTTAAATGTTGCAATCATAATGGCCACCACCACTTTCTCTGTCAGCTCATTCCATATATGTACCACCCTCTGTGTGAAAACGTTGTCTCTCAAGTCTCTTTAAAGTCTTTCCCCTCGTACCATAAACCTATGTCCTCTACTGCTGGGATCCCCCACACCAGGGAAAAGTCTTTGTGTATTGATCCTATCCATGCACCTCATGTTTTGATATGCATCAATAAGATCACCTCTCGGCCTCCGCTGCAGGGAAAACTGCCCCAATCTATTCAACCTCTATTTACCACCCCAGCCTAGCTCAAATCCTCCAATCCTGGCAACATTCTTGTAAATCTTTCCTGAACCCTTTCAAGTTTCACAAAATCCTTCCAATAGGAGGGAGACCATATTTGTATGCAACGTTCCAAAAGTGGCCTAACCAATGTCCTGTACAGCCACAACATGACCTCACAACTCCTGTACTCAATACTTTGTCCGATAAAGGAAAGCATACCAAATGCCGCCTTCACTATCCTATCTACCTGCACTCCAAGGTCTCTTTATTCAGTAACACTCCTCAGGACCTTACCATTAAGTGTATACGTCTTGCTAAGATTTGCTTTCCCAAAATACCAATCCTAAGCCCATTCACCCATCTGATCAAGATCCCATTGTACTCTGAGGTAACCTTTTTCACTGTCCACTACACCTCCAGTTTTGGTGTCATCTCACTAACTATACCTCCTATGTTCACATCCAAGTCATTGATATAAATGACGAAAGGTAGTGGATCCAGCAGTGATCCTTGTAACACTCCACTAGTCACAGGCCTCCAGTCTGAAAAGCAATCCTCCATCACCACCCTCTGTCTTCTGTCTTTGAGCCAGTTCTGTATCTAAATGCTTAATTCTCCCTGTATTCCATGAGCTCTAACCTTGCTGAGCAGTCAGTGTCATAGTGGAGGGTACTTTTTGGACAGGAAGCCTGTGATGTGCAATATGCTGTCAGGCTGGGTACTGGGTCCACTGCTTTTTGCCATTTATATAAATGATTTCTATGTGAATATAGGAGCTATGGTTAGTAGGTTTACAATAGACACCAAAATTGGAGGTGCAATGGATAGCAAAGTTACCTGAAAGTACAATGAGACTCCGATCAAATGGGCTGAGGAGTGACAGATGAAGTTTAATTTAGAAAATTTGAGGTTCTGCATTTTGGAAAAGCAAATCAGGGCAGGACTTCTACACTTAATGGGAAGGTCCTGGGGAGTGTTGCTGAACTAAGAGATCTTGGAGTGCAGGCTCATAGTTCCTTGAAAGTGGAATCATAGATAGGCAGGGTAGTGAAGAAAGTGTTTGCTGTACTTGCCCTTATTGGTCTGTGCATTGAGTACAGGTGTTGTGACGTCATTTTGCAGCTGTACAGGACATTCATTCAGCCACTTCTGGAATTCTGCTTTCAGTCCTGGTCTCCCCGCTATTGGAATGATATTGTGAAACTTGAAAGGATTCGGAAAAGATGCAAAGATGTTGCCAGGGTTGAGGGATTGAGCTATAGGGAGAGGCTGAATAGACTGAGGCTGTTTTCACTGGAGAATCGGATGACCATAGAGGTTGATAAAATCGTTAGGGGCATGGATAGGGTAAACAGCCAGGGTCTTATTCCTGTTTAGGTGAGTCCAAAAATAGAAAGCACAGGCATGAGGGAAAAGATTGAAAATGGATATTAAGGGCAAAGTTTCAAGCTGAACGTGGCACTTGTATGGAATGAGCTGCCTGAGAAAGTGTGGAGGCTGGTACAGTTACAACATTTAAAAGGCATCTCATTGGATATGTGATTGGGAAAGGTTTCGAAGGCTATGGGCCAAGGGCTGGCATATGGGACGAGATTAATTTAGGATATCTGGTCGGCATGGACAGGTTGGACTGAAGGGTCTGTTTCTGTGCTGTACATCTCTATGACACTAATAAATTAAAATTAAGATAGGTTTCTTTTTTATGGAGAGTTAGCAGAAGGTCAGATAATTCTACTTGGAGCTGAGAAGGTTAAGCAGTGATTTCGACCAGGAGTTGATTTGTTTCCAGGGTATTTCATTTATAGAGAGACAGAGTGAGAAATTTTTAACGTCACAATTTTTAGTAACTATTTTCAGGTAACTGGCAAATAATGCAGAGGAAAAATGTGAAGATTATTTTACTCACTAAGTTCTTAGCATCTGGAACAGTTTGACCGACAGCTGGATGCAGATACAGTAGTTATTGTCAAAACAAATTTGAAATTTAACTTTTTTAAGGAAGGATTTGGAGGGATATGTCCAAAAGGAGGTGAGTTGGGACTGACTGGCACCATCTCCAGAGGGAGAGAGTACAGCCCCAATGGGCTGAATAGCCCCCAGGCCCTATGTTATGTGATACTGCCCCATTCACTGTGAATGATGAAGCTCATCACAGGGCAGAGCCGTAGAGATGTACAGCATGAAAATAAACGCTTTGGTTAAACTGGTCCATGCTGACCAGATATCCCAACCTAATCTAGTCCCATTTGCCAACACTTGGCACATATCACTCTACACCCTTCCTATTCATATACCCATCCAGATGCCAAATGGTTTAATTGTACCAACATCCTCCACTTCCCGACAGAAGATTCCATACACTCACCAACCCCAGTGGGAAAAAAAAATGCCCCTCAGATCCATTTTAAATTCTTCCCCTCTCATCTTAAACCTCTGCCTTCTCATTCTGGACTCCCCGACCCCAGGGAAATGACCTTGTCTATTTATCCTACCCAGGCCCCTCATGGTTTTATAAACCTCTATGAGGTCACCCCTCAGCCTCTGATGCACCTGGGAGGATCCCACCACTCAGGTCACAATGGGGCCTGGCTGATTGACACAGCTTCAGACCAATAGGAGAGTTGGCATGATCCTCCAGCCAATGGGAGTGAATGAGGGGTGGGTCCAGCAGGCCAACACATGACCATCAGCTTTGCAGGCGCAGTGTCACTGTGAGGGGGGACTGAATGTGAAGGAGTGGGAGAGACACCAGATACTGGGAGAGAGATGGAGTTAGTGTGGACTGGGAAGGTTGATAAACACTGTTTCAGTCTGCTGGACCTGAATTATATACTCCGGGTAAATTAGAACCAGAAGAACTGCGGATGCTGTAAATCACACACAACAACCAGACGGTGCTGGAAAAGCTCAGCAGATCTGGCAGCATCTGTGAAAAGAAATCAGTTCACATTTTCGATCCAGTGACGCTTCCTCAGGAACTGATGTTACTGAGAAAAAAAGTCTGTTTTTATGCAGAAGGTAGGGGTTAAGGAGTAAATGATAAGGGGGGGATAGAGTCCAAAGAGATAGATAGGAGCAGTTGGACAAAGGAGTGAATAACGATCGGATGGGGGGGGGGAAGGTGAATGCTGTTTATGGGGACTGTTAGTGGCTAACAATAGGTAGTGTGTAATGGCAGGCTACGTAATAACAAGGCCTGGTATGTGTGGTAGGGGGCAAAGATTCTCGGACATGGGAGAGTTCAGGACCTAAAATTATTGAATTTGATGTTGAAGCCAGAGGGTTGCAGGGTCCCCGAGTGGGAGGTGAGGTGATGTTCTTCCAGTTTGTGTTAAAGTGTGGCTCTGGAAAAGCACAGCAGGTCAGGCAGCATCCAAGGAGCAGGGGTATTGATGTATTGGGCATGACAGCACTTCATCAGAAATGTGGGTGGTGGAATATGGCTGAGAGATAAATAGGGAGGGGTGTTTGGGGTTGGGGGAAGGGAGCTCGGAAGGCAATAGGTGGTTGTGGATGGAGGGTCATGGTGAGAGGGTGGAATGGACAATTGGAAAGGAAGATGGACAGATGGGACTGTTCAAGAGGCCAGTGCCAAGTTGGAGGGTTGAATCTGAGATAAGTTGGGGAGTGGGAGATGAGGAAACCTTGATGCCGTGTGGTTGAAAGTTCCCAAGGTGGAAGATGAGGTGTTCTTCCTCCAGGTGTCGGGTGGCTCGGATTTGGGATGGAGGACTTGCATGTCCTTGGCAGCGTGGTGACGGAGGGGGTGGGGGGTAGCCGAAATGGTCGGCCACAGGGCGGTGGGGTTGGTTGGTGCATGTGTCCCAGAAATGTTCCCTGAAATATTCCACAATTTGATGTCCTGAGAGCAAGGGACACAATAGGTGAGGTGTTTGGGTGGGCAGGGAAATCTCTGCTGGATGTGGGAGGATCCAGTGGTGCCTTGGATGGAGGTGAGGGGAAGGTGTGGGCAAAGATTTTCCACCTCCTGCAGTGGCAAGCGAAGGTGCTTAGAGTGGAGGGTGGGTTGGTGGGGACCGTGAATCTAACGTGGAAGTCACAGAAGGTATGATCTCTGTGGAAAGCTGAAAGGGGTGGGGAAGGAAATATATCTCAGGGGGTTGGATCTGATGGTGGAATGAGCAGAGGATGATGTGTTGTATCTGGGTGGAAGGTGAGGATGGTGGGATTCCATCTTTGTTGCATTTGGAGGGGTGGGGTTCAAGGGCAGTGGTGTGGGAAGTGGAGGAGATACACTGGAGGGCATTGTTAATCACATGTGAGGGGAGATTGCAGTCCTTGAAATAGGAAGTCATTTGGTATGTTCTGAAGTGTTCTTCCAGCTTGCATCAAGCTTCACTGGAACACTGTAGTAAGCGTGAGACAGAGATGTTGGACAGGGAACAGTCTTGTGTGTTAAAGAGCAGGCAACTGGAAGGTCAGGGTCTTTTTTGCAGGCACAATGTAGATCATCAGCCACCATTTCCACCACCGCCACTGAGATTCTAGAAGGTTCCTGTCTCCTCCATTAACAGCTTTCCACCTTCCCACTCCTTTATCTTTCCAAATGTTCCTGTGTCTCTTTGGGCTCTGTCCCCACCTATTATTTACTCTTTAACCCTTATCTCCTATAGTCCAAAGATCTATAGGTTAGGTGAATTGGCCCAGCTAAGGTTCCCGTAGTGTTCGGGGATGTGCATTAGTCCAGGGAAATAGAGAGTAATAGAATAGGAGAATGGGTCTGGGTGGGATAAACTTCGGAGGGTGGGTGTGGAATTGTTGGGCCAAAGGGCCTGTTTCCTGAAGGGATTCTAATTTTCCCAACTGTCATCGGTTCTGAGGAAGGATCACTGGACCCGTGATGACCCATGGTGTGTGCAGGAGGTGGAAAGGGGAAAGGGGAGAGTGGCAGCAGAAACCAGATGAAATGTATCAGTGTAGACTGGGAGGGTTTAGTTACACTCTGGGCAGGTCGTTAGTCTGAATTAGAAACTCTTAGTCCCATGTTTGCAGCAAAGGGGAAGATGGCTTGGGCCTCAGGTAGTGAGAAGTCCTGGGTTTTAGCCACCATCTTTATTTGGGGCAAGGTACAGCAAGGAGCATGCACGTGTCCTCTTCCTGGGTGGGGGCGGGGTGATTTGAAGAGGAGTCTTTACACATCAAACACAGACCAAGAGAAGTGTTTGTCTTCACTATTCATCTTGCACTGACTGTGAGCTTTGTTTTGTGAATTCATTTTATAGGATATTAATTGAGGATAATTGAGACTGGGATCTCAATACACAAGTTTCTACAGTCAGCGGAGTCATCAGAATCTGAATACCATTGGCATTTAACTGTGGAACGAGAAAGATTTGTCTGTTCTGTCTGTGGGAACATATCTTCAATATTTTTGTCAAGCCAAAAGCAGAAAGATGTTCAAGTTCATGGTTGGATCACCCTTTGGGTATGTGTTCAATTTGTGGCCCTGTAGCTGTGGAAGGAGGTATTGGCCTGAGAGAGAGCACAGATTTATCCAAATTACACCTCGCCTTCTTGCAGGAACTGTCAGATTTAGTCACAATCATCCACTTTATAATGTTAATCTGTAAACTCCCTACTTCCAATTCTCTGCAAATTTCTCATGGACTCAAATTCCAGCACCATTTCAGGTGGAACGTTCCAGATTCTGACAACTGTCTGTTCATTCAGAAACTGCTGAAGTCCATTTTGACTCTGGGGTTACAAAGGGCTGAATTGAAAGATGCAATGCTGGTCCTGAGCTCCCATTGAGATACATTGGAACGGAACAGGAGGCTGAGGGCAGTGTAGGTGTGAGCAGACAATGCAAATGACATGGCTGCACTGTGAGGGCTGCTTGGCTCAATGAGAGTGTTTTGGATTTGGGTGTAAATAGTGAGGTGAGACAGGGAGAGGGAGAAGGTGAAGCTGAAACTCAGTTTTAGTTCAGGCCTTTCAGAAATTCACAGTCCCAATGGGAATAGCCAATTTGTCAGTGATACCTGTGGAGTATTTAAGTTTTTAAAGTATGACATATCAGCTTAAGTAAAGATATTTTTTGTTATTATAATGGACATGTTTGAAGTGAAGGAAGGTTACTCACTCATTTAAATTCTCTTAATGGGAGTAACTAGATGAATGTAGAGAGACATTGTGACAGGAGCCCTCAGACCCGTGGTGTGCTCCTCTTGCACAATGTAGGAAATAAGGGCCGCTTCCAGTGTCCCTGACGGCTATTTGTGCAGGAAGGGTTCCATCTGCAGCTACTGGGAAACTGCTTTTCAAAGCTGGAGCTGAGAGTGGACTCACTGTGGAGCATCTGCAATACTGTGAATGTTATGGACAGCACGTTTAGGGAGTTAGTCACACTGCAGGTGAGGGTTACACAGGCAGAAAGGGAATGGGTGAACATCAGATCTAGTAAAAGGCTCAGGAAGTGAGTACAGGAGTCCCCCGTTGTTATCCCCTTCTCATACAGATACTGTATACCGCTTGGGATTCTGTAAGGGCGGGAATGGGTGGGGTGGCTTCTCGGGAAATCAGCATCAGCCAGATTAATGACACCACAGAGAGCTCTGCTGATCAGAACAAGAGGAATGAGAGTGGCAGGGCTATAGTGGCAGGGGATTCAATAATCAGGGGTACAGCCAGGCACTTCTGTGCCCACATTAATGAATCCAGGATGGTATGTAATCTCCCTGGTGCCAAGATCCATGATATCATGGAGTGGCTGCAGGACATTCTGGAGCTGGAGGGTAAACAGGCCGTGGTCGTGCAACACACAGTCACCAACGACATCGCTAAACAGAGGGATGAGGGCCTGAAAGCTGGACATAGGGAGAGCAGAGATGCATTAAAATGTAGCTCCTGAAATGTAATGATGTCAGACTTACTCCCAGTGCCATGTGCTAATGAGAGCAGGAATGAGAAGGTAGATCAGCTGGATGTGTGGCTGGGGAAATGGTGTACCAGAGAAGGGTTTTGATTTTTCAGGCACTGGGACTGTTTCTGGGTGGGACCTGTACCAGCCTGACCGGTTACCCCTGGGCAGAACTGAGACAAATCTGGTGGGGGCTTTTGCTAGTTCTATTGGTGAGTTTGTAACTAGTCTGGCAGGGGGATGGGAACTAAAGTGTAGGCTTAGATGGGTCAGATTCAGGACAGGGAATGGGAGGTAGAATATTAGTGATGTAGTTAGCGGCTCAGAAAGCCAAAGGACAGGAGGATGAAATGAAGATTGAGTCCCTCTTCAGCCATCAGTCCTGACATCCCAGGAAGGTGAGTCAACAAAATCTGGAGCTGTGTACATGTCTATGACTCTGTGCTTCAGCAAAATGGTGGAAATCTGCAAATAAAAACAAAAAGTGCTGGAGATCCTCAGCAGGTCTATCAGCATCTGAAATGGTGACAGATGCAGGAAACATTGCAGCCTTGAAGAAGTGTTTACGTGATCACACCAAGCACTACAATATCGATTACACGCTGAGTGCCAGATCGTGGGACTAGAATTAATAGGTGCTTGATGACCAGCATGAATACGATGGGGCTGGAAAGTTGACGTTTCAGGTCAAGGTTATTTATCAAGACTGACAAAGGGTCCCGACCAAAACATCAACCTACCTGCTCCTCTGATGCTGCCTGACCTGCTGCACCTCCCCAGGTCCACATTGTACAGACTCTGACTTCCAGCATCTGCAGTCCTTAACTACCTTCACATCCCAGGACCCATCTGGTGATCCTCCTTTACACTCTCTCAATAACCAGGAGAGCCTTCCTTGGAAAAGGGGAACAAAGGTGTGATACAGTACTCCAGGTGTGGTCTCACCAAGGCCCTTCCAGAAAGCGATCTCTGTCCCCAACTTATCCATAATGGTCATCAAGCGCACGTGCCTGGTGTGATCATCTAAACACTTCTTCAAGGCTGCAATGTTTCCTGCATCTGTCACCATTTCAGATGCTGCCAGACCTACTGAGGATCTCCAGCACTTTCTGTTTTCTCTGTTATAGAGTATTGAAAGGGGGGATTTGCAGTTGAGAAATTCAAATTGAACTTCATGTTACTGGATCCGTGCCGATCTGAATATCATTGGACTTTTCATCTGGAAGGAAAGGTTTCTGTCCGTGGGCGAATATTTCAAATCTCAGTGTGACTGGAAAAGTACTGAGACAGTGAAGTCCATGTTAGCGTGGGGACTGTGGAGAGAGATTTCATTGGTTTTTGAAAGTCTAAACAATCATGGCACATCTCCCTGGAAACGGTAAGACACAGATTGGTTTTGTATGAGGACATTTAACCATGAAACCAGAAAGACAAAAGGATTCCTGCATCATGGAAAAATCTATGAAAATGGGATTGTTGTCATGGAGTGAGTTATCGATCATTGATTGTAATCCATTGGCGTTGTCACATCGGTTCCAGTGCCGTGGGGAAACACAGGAAATGTGATGAGTGCAGTGTAGGTTTCAGTTATTCAACTGGAAAGGTGAAGAAGAAATTTACAAGGATGATGTCAGGTCTCAGGGGTCTGAGGTACAGGGAGAGGTTGGACAAGTGAGGACTTTTTTATTTAGAGCAGAGGAAACTGCGGGGGAATATTTTATAGAAGTGTCTAAGACCATGAGAGGCATGGGTAAGGTGAATGCACTCGGTCTTTTTCCCAGGGACTCAAGGATTGGAGGGCATCCGGTTAAAGTTAGAGGAGAAAGAATACATGGGAACCTGAGGGGCAACTGTTCTACACAAAGGTGGTATGTATATGGAATGAGCTGCCAGTGGAAGTGGTTGAGGTGGGTATATTAACAACACGTAAAAGACATTTGGACAAATACAGGGATAGGAAAGTTTCAGAATGCTTTTGCCCGAAACGTCGATTTCGCTGCTCGTTGAATGCTGCCTGAACTGCTGTGCTCTTCCAGCACCACTAATCCAGTATTTGCTTTCCAGCATCTGCAATCATTGTTTTTACCAAGTTTCAGAAGCAGATGGGCCAAGTGCAGGGAAATGGGGTTAGTGTGGATGGACATTCTGATTGGCATGGGCCAGTTTGGGCCAAAGGGCCTGTCTCTGCTGCAGGATTCTATAACTCTAAGTGCATTTGCTCTTTCTCCCCCTAACTTTGTTGGTATCATGGGATGTATTCCATCAGGGCTAGGAGACTTGTTTACCTTTAGCTCCATTAGCTTGCCCAGCTCTAACTCTTTCGTGATAATGATTGTTTCTTGGTCTTCACCTTCCTCAGTCTCCTTATCAATTACTGGCATGTACTTCGTATCCTCCACTGTGAAGACTGACTGCTGTGTACTCATATTCCTGAACCCTGCAGGATAGGAATAACTGGGCACAGAACTCTGAGAGGTCTTCTTTGAGTCTTTATTGATGAGACACGGCAGCTCCCTGGATAGTGTACATGCAAAATGCCTTCAGGCAGCATCAGGTAACTCCCCGCCTGTCCGATGTATGGCTCCCATTCTTATACCTTTTGTGGTTTGTGACTTTGAATACAGACTGCCTCTCAATATTATCTCCATGGCAACGGCAGTTAGAAAGTCTAGTTCAGTTCAGCACTTTGTGGTTAAACCACACACACCCCCCCCACCCCCCCCCCCCTCGCAAACCCCCGTGGCTCCCTCAAGTATCTGACAGGCTCTTCAGTTTCAGTGGGGTATCTATCAGGATTCTGATGTGGAGGAGCCGGTGGTGGGTGGACAGAGTTAAAAACCATACATCACGAGGTTATAGTCCAACAGGTTTATTTGGGAGTACAAGCTTTTGGGGTGTGCTGTGATTTTTAACCTGATCAGGATTATCTCTCTGGTAACAGTTACGTGCTTCAACAATCACAGAGGCCATATGTTCCCCAAACAATAGGTTCCCCTCGAGCAGGGTAAACTTATTCTGTCCCTGGGGATAGCTACTCATCACTTTTTATCCCCAATTCCATCATGTTTTCTGTTGAGCTTGGAAGTTTTTCCAATCTCCGAATTTATCCTTGGTCTTTGCCAATTTGTATGCCTTCTACTTCAATTTGATAGACTCCCTTATTTCCTTAGACATGGCAGATTACTCCTTTTCCTACAGTCCTTCCTTTTCACTGATATATACTTTTGCTGAGAAATTTGAAAAATTACTTTGATATTCCTCCACTGTCTGAGAACTGTCCCACAGTAAATTCTTTGCTCCCAGTCTGCATTAGCCAACTCCTGCCTCATCCTATTGTAGTCTCCTTTGTTTCAGCACAGTATCTTGGGATTGGATTATATCTTCCCACTTTCCATCTGTGTTCTAAATTCAACCAGATTAATGACAAGTCTTTTTATCAGATTACGAGGGGAGGCGATGTTTCCTGGGTGTTTTGGTTTTCATTGTCAGTGACCTTGGCTTTGTATTAAAGTACAGGATAGATATTCACAACAGAGTATTCTGGACGCTGTGAATGTACGACACAATCTAAAACCATAAATCACTGTCACCCCTCAGTTTAAAATTGCAAAATCATTACCTCCTACACGCTTCCTCACTATCTAAGTTTGGAGCGCTAATCCACCTGACTATCCTGCTGTTTCTGAAAATCTCCTTTGGTGAAGGTGGTGAGTTTTGGATTCATCTTTCCAGTTATTACCGTAAGAAGATAAGCACTGGGCACAGGAGAGGCAATGCAGCCCTTTGAACCAGCTCCTCCATTTAATACGGTAATGACTGAGCTCACCTCGGTCTCGGCTGGATTTTCCCGCCTGTTCTCTCTCACCCTTCATCTCATTGCAAATTCAACATCTGTATCTCTTCATTAAATTGGCTCATTGTCTTGGCATCCACTGCATTTTGAATAGGAAATTCCACAGATTCACAACACATTGAGACAAGTACATTCTTCTTCATGAGAATAGAATAGAGTCCCTATAGTGCAGAAACAGGGTATTCATCCCTCTAATCCACACCAACCCTATGATGAGCATCCCATTCAGACCCACCCATTCCCTGTAACCCTGCATTTCCCGTGACTAATTGCCTAACCAGCACATGCATGGACCCTGTGAGCAATTTGGCATGACCAATCCACCTAACCTGCACATCTTTGGACTGTGGGAGGAAACTGGAGCACCGAACAAAACCATGCAGACATGGGGAGAATGTGTAAACTCCACAGAGTTGCCTAATGCTGGAATCAAACCTGGGTCCCTGACGCTATGAGGCAGCAGTGCTAGCCACTGAGCCACCTCTGCTTAAAATCTGCTGCCCATTATTAACCTCCCCACCCCGCAATTGGCTGAATTATATTCCTTACGTCAGAAATCGAGGTGTCTAAGCGGATGTCTCAGTAAATCCCAGTGACAGCTCACATGTCCTGTGTGTCTGAATAGATATCCTATACACAACACCCTCCAGCCCACACTTTCTTTCACTTTCCAGGGACAGGTCTCCAGAGGCTTCATGGGGACTACAATTCCCACAGTCCCTGAGGCAGGGACCACACGTGTGTGGGGAAACCCAGCACTGTACATGTACAGAATGTGGGCGGGTTTTGGAGCATGTTCTTTGGGTTAACTAGCGGAAAGCATTTCACACTGTGATTGGCTGGAGAAGGGATGCATCTGACTATAGTATTGATCTGTTGGGGGGGGGGTGGTCAAAGTGGCACTACGCCCAGATGGGTCCAAGTTCCATTCGCAACTTGACATAACACTGGGAATTGACCAATGGGAAACAAGGAAGAATCTGACCCATTCTCCCAGACTGAAGGTTCCTCTTCTATCTAGGATCTGCCACCTCCCTTTCTGTTTCTTTTTGTTTCATTCTGCTGTTACATTATTGACTTGCAGCAACTGAAGGGAAAGGAAGTGAACCCAGAAAGGGTGCAGAGTCTAACCAGGGACGGGAAGTGGTGGCATGGATCTGTTTATCAGTAACACCATGAGAATGGGGAGGGTGTACATTAGGGGATAGCAGAGTCAGAATGGTGGGAGAGAGTAAGTGGACTGGAGGGTTACAGCTTTGGGGGAAGAAAGGGGAAATAGATATTCCAGAGAAACTAGAATTGTCTGTTCTGAATTTCTAACCTGTACATATTCCTTTACACTGGGTGCTAGATGGTGAAGATTTGCAGACTGAAATCTCAAAATCACGTGCAGATTGTGATTAAGTTACCCAGCATTTGAAGAACCAAAGATGGAGAATCACTCGGCCAAAATCCTGCAACACTCTCCCTCCCGGCATTGTCGGTCTATCTGCACCAAATGGACGGTGAATGGTTCAAGACAGCAGCTCACTACCATCTTCTCAAGGGTAACTAGAGATGGGGTATAAATGCTGGCTGAGCCAGTGATGCCCATATCCTGGAAACGGTTTCTATCTCTAGTTGCTGAAACCCAGTTGATGTTACTGCAGGATAATGAGGGATGCTGAGTGCATCCTCCAGGAGGCAGCACCATCACATCACCCCTACCTACAGCCACACAGTAACACCGCAATGCCACTGGAACAAAAGGCAGTGAAGCCAAAGGAGGGCTTAGATATAGTTCTTTGAGGTAAAGTCATGAAAAGGGGATTGGAACAGAGCAGAAACAGGAGACTGAGCTGGATGGTCAGCTGTTTCCCATTGAATGGTGGGGCAGGATTGAAAGGCCGAATGGTCTCCTCCTGCTGCTATCTCCCTGGTATGTATATAATCATGGAGCCCAGGTAGGAAGAAAGGGGCAGGGATTCTCCAGGAGATTGCACTTCCACAACAGTTTTCAGTGAGAGATGGTTTGATGGATTTTATTGAACATTTATCTTTAACACAAGGTTTGTAAATTTTGGATTTAAAATGTTCTAAGAGCTTTTTGCACCGCAAATAAAATTAAAGAAAATAAATTAAATTGTCTGAATATAACAGTTTTAAAGCTTTCAACTTCTGTAAAACAAAATCCTGTCTTTTCCCAGACACCATCACTTTCCAGCTCCTCAAACTCCAGGGAAATATTCCCTCCCTGTCTGAACCTTTGGTTTGATTTAACTGCTTTTCAGTTCTCGTGCTGTGAAGCATTCTTTTTCCCCATTTCTCTGACCCAGAAACGTGATCACAGCAACCTTTCCACCATCAAAGTCATCATTACACCATTTTGCTTTTGGTTAACCTATAATCTCCAGCAGTGCAAAAGAGAGGACCGCAGATGCTGGAAACCAGAGCCTAGATTAGGGTGGTGCTGGAAAAGGGCTTTTGCCAAAACGTTGATTTTCCAGCTCCTCGGATCCTGCCTGACCTGCTGTGCTTTTCCAGCACCACTCTAGACATATAATCACCAGCAGTAAACCATTTGTGTAACCAATTGAATATTTCCAAACAAAGCCTATTATGGGCCAAGCAAACCATTACAAGTGACAGAGTGAGAAGGGACTAAATCAAAGTAGAGTTGTTGCGAGGGGGCAGCGATGGAGATAAAGCACTGTATCCCCTACGGTGCCCACCTCTATCTAAAGGCATCGAGGGCATTGATCCACACTACATGCTCCTTCTCCAAGGACAACCTGCTGTGTAGACTTTATCCTCAATCATAGAATAAAATCCCTACAGTGTGGAAGGAGAGCATGGGCCCATCAGACCCCACCGACCATCAACAGAACATCACTCCCAGAGCACTTTAACACTGTAACACTGCATTTCCCATGGCTGATCCACCTAGTCTGCACAATCCTGGATACTGTGGACAATTTAACATGACTGGTGCAACTAATCTGCACATCTTTGGACTGTGGGAGGAAACCAGAGCACCTGGAGGGGACCCACACTATCATGGGGAGAATGTGGGAACTTCAGGCAGGGCGTTGGACAAGGCTGGACTCCAACCTTGTACCTGGTGCTGTGAAGCAGCCGTGCTATAATACCAATTTAAATCAAAACAGATGATCCCTGTTTATTGTCACATTGCTGTTTGTGGAGACTTACTGCCCAGAGAGACATCCTGAGGTTCAGAAAGTGGTAATGTAAGTTCAGTCACCTCCAGCCCTGTTAATGTGGTTAAGAACAACAACATCAATACTCCAACAGTGTCATCGTGTACAAGGTCCACTCCTGACTCTGATGGACAGTAACATCAGAATCACAGTCCTGCAGTCCACAAGGAGCAGGGGGATGACCACTTCCCTGTGAGCACTCACTGGGCTCTCAATCGTGTTGAAGACGCAGCAAATCCCTTGCTACACAGAGGGGTGAACAGCTCCTACCCAGAGTGAACCCATTGGGGTCTCAGGGGATGGGATGAATCACTGAATTCCATCTCCCACACTCACCATCTGAATGTCCTCTCCCCTGTGTGGGCTCACTGGGGATTCCGCAGGTGCTTCATTTGAGTGAATCTCTCCCCACACTGGGAACAAGTGAATGATCTTTCCCCAGAGTGAGTTCGCTGGTGTTTAAGCAGGTCAGAGGACTGAGTGAATGCTTTCCCACACACTGGGCAGGTGAATGGCCTCTCCGCTGGTGAGAGATTTGAATGAATCTCACACATGGAGCAGGTGAAGTGTCTAAATCCGCTGTGCTATCTCTGGTGTCTCAGCAGATTGTAAGATCGTGTAAATCCCTTTCCATACATGGGGGAGGTGAACAGCCTCTCCGCAGTGTGACTGTGTCGGTGAGTGTCCCACTGGGAGGGTTAAGTGAATTCCGAATTCTAATTGAGAACATCCTCCTGTTTCTCTCAGTTGTTATTGACAATCTCATTCCCCTCGCACCAGATCCTGTTCCAGTGTTACAGAAACAACAGAATGGTCAGCTACAGCTGGTCACCTGACTGATCACTGGACACGAACGGTTCACTCTCCACAGATGCTGCCAGACCTACTGAATTTTTCCAGCAATTTCTGATTTCCCAGTATTTGCAGATGTTTAGTTTTCCAATACTCATCTTGTGTGGTGCAGAGGAGTTTATTGATGAAATTAGAGGGTTTTGCAAATTGTACGTTAGCTATGATCACACGTTAGATATGATCACACATCAGCAATGATCATCATGAATGGCAGAGCAGAGTTGAGGGGCTGAATGGCCTCCTCCTGTTCCAATCCATCAGCAGCTTGTGGTAACATTTCCCCTCACTGCTCACTTCCCCTCCATGTCGAACACACTGTTACTGACTGAACAAACCTCCTGTGTTTGAACTAAACCTGCTCATGTTCAGTGGCTCCCTCTCCTGCCACCCGGGTTTAACTCTCATCATGGAATGCTGTCTTTTTTTTTCTTTTTTTTATCTTCTTTTTTTCTTTTTTTCAACTCCCACACTACCGCCTAACTGTGGTAGTGCTTATTTTTTCCCCAGCACCCATGGTGTGTGTGTGTGCGTGCAGGTGTGAATGCTGTCTCATTACTGCAGGAATGCCCACAAGGACTAATCCTGGAGTCTGTATCCCCTGGGATCCACAAACACCGTTTATTTCCTTCTTCCTATTTCATTCGGGCTATTGAACTCTCGGTTTCAATCCACTCTCCTGTCATGCTCTTCAACATGTCCATGTGGGTGGACTAGTGACAGCTGGGATTTAATGAAGGGCAGTGGGGATTAGGCGGAAGCACGAGGAGAGGTGACAGCAAATTAAGCTTTCATTGTAATGGCAGAGTTTCTCCCTGACCCAGTGAGTGGTGAGGCACCTGAGATTGTGGGGGAGGCAGATTCAATCAGGGATTTGGTAAGACTCTCAGACATTGACCTATCCATCTGATTGATAACTCAGACAGAAAGAAAGATGCACATTTAGATAGCACCTTTGATGATCTGGGGCAATGAAACATGCTTCCAACCCAATGATTTCAACCACAAATTTCTGAAAATACAGACACAAAGCTTTCTACTTGTACCAGGTTGTCTCTGAGCCTCCTCTTTTCTTGAGAAAAGCGTTTTGAGCTGTTCAGCCTTTTCTGGTGATTATAACCGCTATGTTCCTGTAAGATTTGTGACGGAACCTTTACTTTCCTGTTCCTTGTGAGTGATGAAAGGAGCAGAAACAGTTCCTGACCTGTGAGGGGTTTCGGTTGGATATTTATATTTACAAATCCATTCCCACCCTCACATACAGTGTGAAATTGATGTAAAACTGAAGGGAAGGAGTGAGTGAGCACCCACAGAATCATATATATCTGAGTTGAATGAACCTGGCATGAGGAAAATGGGACAACAATCACAACTAGTTAGAATCACAGAATCCCATAGGTGCAGTAAGGGTCTATTCGGCCCATCGAGTCTGCAATGACCTGCTCACCCACCCTACCCCCATAACCCCACATTAACCATGGCTAGCCCAACCCACCTAAATTGCACACTGCGGCCATGTTAGCATGGCCAATCCAGTAACGTTACACATCTGTGGGAGGGTCACAAGTTACATCCAAATGCTGGGAATTGTGGATGAAGGCTCACAAATACTTGACTCTGACACAAATGCTCTGCTTTTCAAAATAAAATCTGGGAGAAACTGCAACCAGAATGATTTCTGATTATCTCAGGAGGAAGAGAATTCAAAACTCGCGCCATTGACCCAGGGGGTGCAATGAAAGTTACAGAGGTCTGGGAATCATCAGGAATGTAACAGGTTGTGAGCAAGGTGGGGGTGAGACAAGGACATAAAGACAGTCTGTCACACGGGGGAAGGCAGGAGAGATTAAATAGTAGAAATGATCGTTCCGCAAGGCTTTGGGGAATGGAGTTAGGACTGGGAAAGAAACAAGGAAACAAGGTGTGCAGCTGTCAGAGAAATATGTTAAAAACAGATTATAGAAGCATAGAGGGCAGAGTACAGTCTGAAATTGTTGCTCTCAATGGTGAGTACAAAAAGCTGTAAAGACTGGGGAGTTCTATTACAGCCAACACATACGGGATGGGCCAAGTGGCCTCGATCTGTGCTGTAACTTTCAGATAATTTTTTTATCTGACATTTGTAGTTAAAGTCTGATGACGCTAGTAACTTTTCAAATTGGACTGGAGATTAATATTCTGGAGAAGTGTCAAATAAATCACATTGATCACATTCTGCAGATCTTAGTCCATAACCCTGCATGTTCCAGCATTTCAGTTACATCCATGTCCCCTGCCGGTGGGACAGGACATTCAGGGATGGTAACGGTGGTGTCTAGGACATTGTAAGCTCTGATTCTCTGCGTATGACTGCATCAGCTTGTTGCTTGTGTCAGCTGTGTCTGCATTCCAGCTCACCCAATACGATGTTAGCAGGGTGAGACACTACAGTTGCAGCTCCTCTGCTCGCCAGCTCCTTTCATTTCTGCTTTTTAAAAATTTCTTTTCTCTCACTCTCCCCTTTGCAGACTCTGACACAAGTATCTCAACATTGAATCATGACAATTTTAAAAAATGTCTCTACAAGAAAACCAATGGAGGAAAATATATTATTCTTGCATCAACTGCATTTTTAAACAAAAACAATCCTGTTCAATAAACACTGTCTCATTTTTTCCTTCAGTTCTATCAAGCAAGCTATTATGTTTTGTCCCTCAGTTTACCGATCTTAATAAATATCCAATTAATTTCAGAGCAATATGCTGACTAAGTATTGAACCAATTTATTTGTTTAGGTTTTAGCATTAGTTACCAAGTCATTGCCATTACAATAATTGTATAATAATTGGTCTGGGTAACAAATATACTGAGGTTCACAATTTAATTTTTTGACTGTTTGAAAAATAGTACAATATATCTTTTTCAGGATTCTAACAGTAATTATTAAGGAATTTGCATGATAATAATTATAGTATACTTCAGTTTAGTCTTGCTAACAACTACAGTGAAGTTTATATCAGAATTTAATCCAATCTTCCCTAGTACCTACACAGTAATATAAAAATCCATTTTATTTCCAATCAACACACCTACAAAAGAATCCATTATTTCTGATGCAACATGCACTGTTAAAAATATGACTTTTGCTCATTTGAATGATCTGTGTAATCCCAGCCTTATAAATTTAGAAAAACCTAATTACTTTTCCCTGCAACGATTCCTGTTTATTTTTGCATATAGCACAGTCAAATAGCAAGATGAAATTTATCATTATTCGTAAGTATGCTAATAGAATTTTGAAAATCTATATGTTGCTAATATATAATTGTTCATTTCAGTCCATAGAATATAGAATAGTACAGCACAGTATGGGCCCTTTGGCCACGATGTTGTTCCAACCTTTTATCCAACTCTAAGATCAAATTAACCAACATGCCCTTCATTTATTATCATCCATAGATGTCCCTGATGGATCTGAATCTACTACCACCACTGGCAGTGTATTCCACGCACCCACCACTATCTATAAAGAAACTATCTCTGACATCTCCCCACAACTTCCCCCATTCACCTTAAAATTATGCCACTTTGTGGGGAAAAGTCTTTCATTATCCACTCTATCTATGCCTCTCATCATCTTACACAAAGCTATCAAGTAAACTCTCATCCTCTTTCACTGCAATGGCCAAAGCCCCAGCTCCCTCAACCTTTCTTCATAAGGCATGCCTTCCAGTCCAGGCAACATCTTGATAAATCTCATCGACACCTTCTCTAAAGCTTCCGCATCCAATGTCTAATGAGGTGATCAGAACTGAACACAATATTCCAAGTGCAGTCTCACCAGATCCATAGAGATGCAGCATAACCTCGTGGCTCTTAAACTCAATCTCCCCGCTAATGAAAACCAACACACCATACACCATCTTAATAATCCTATCACCTTGGATGTCAGCTATGAGGGATATATGGAGGTGCACCCCACAATCCCTCTGTTCCTCCACATTGCCAAAAATCCTGCATTTAATCTGAAAATATGCATTCAAATTTGCAATTCCAAAATGAATAACTTCACATTTTCCCAGGTTGAACTCCAACTTCTCAGTCCAGCTCTGCTTCCTGTCAATGTCCTCTAGCAACCTACAAAAGCCCTCCACACTATCCACAACTCCACCAACCCTCATGTCATTGGCAAACCTCCTAACTCACCCTTCCACTTCCTCATCCAAGTCATTTGTAAAAATCACAAAGAGCAGAGGTCCCAGAACTAATCCCTTCAGAACACCATATGTCACCGTGCTCCAAGCTGAAAACTATCTATGTAATCTCTCCCTGTCTCCTATGGGTCAGCCAATTTATTATCTAACCAGGCAGGTTTCCCTATATCCCATGCCTCATTACTTCCTGAATGAGCCTACCATGGGGAACCTTATCAAACACCTTGCTAAAATCCTTAGATACCACATCTACTACTCTGTCCTCATCAATGTGTTTTCCACAACCTCAAATAATTCAATAAGGCTTGTGAGGCATAACCTGCCGCTCACAAAGCCATGCTGACCATCTCTAATCAATCTATACTTTTCCAAATAATCATAAATCCTGTCTCTCAGAATTCTTTCAAAAATTTGCCGTCAACTGATGTAAGACTGACTCATCAATGATTCCCAGGATTATCTCAATTGCTTTTCTTGAATAAGGGAATAACGTTTGCCACCCTCCAATCATCTGGTATGACTCCAGTGGACAGTGAGGATGCAAAGACCATCGCCAAACACATTAATCACTTGCCTCCCTTCCCATAACAACTTAAGTTATATCCTTTCTGGCCCAGGGGACTTATCTATCCTCATGATTTTTCAATATTTTCAGCACATTCTCAGTCTTAAAATTGACCTGTTCGACCATATCAGCCTGTTTCACGCTGTCTTCACAAAGAACAAGGTCCCATTCACTCGTGAATACTGAAGCAAAGTACTCATTAAGGACCTCACCTACCTGCTCTGACTCCTGGCACAAGTTTGCTTCACTATAAGGGGTATAAAGGTGGAATTATGTCTCAGCACTAAATTAAAATAAAGATATTGTAGTGTACAGTCACTCGATTACTTTGAATATTGAACTGTATTTTAACTGAGAAAATAGTTGAATTGATTTGATTATATTTCACTTCATGCTAACATTTATTGTATTTCGAACCACAATAAGAGTTTCCTTTTTACATACATAAAACTTACTTAAAATTAATCGCATGTTTATGTAAAGAAAATAGAATTACCATTTGCTTGTTCCTTCCTCTATCAATGCCTGTTCATTTTGAATTTGTGGAAGTTGTACATTGTTGAAAGGAAGAGAAATTGTCTTCAGCTCAATATTCACATTGAATGACTGATGCATTTTAAAAATCAAAGTACAATGATCACGCAGTTTTGTCAATTTGTCTTTCAAAGAATTGTCATGAGATTCCTGTTTATTTAAGTTTATCATTCCTTTATTCTATTGTTATTGTAAAATATTGTTTAATTTCCAGTCCATTACTCACAGAAACTACCTAATTAATTCCCATTCAAATTACTGCAATAAACAGCTGTTTAGTTTTGATTTGTGTAACCACATTAAACATAATATTGCAGTCCTGCCATCCTGAGTGGGAACATTATGAGAGCATCTTGTGGAGTTGTGGCAGTGTCTCTATTAATAGACCCGAGGGAAGGTTCCAAATCACACCTTCAAAGAAATGTATCAAGAGTTGCTCTGAATGTTGATTAGAGGGTACCTAAGCACAGACTGAGTTGCTTTTCAATCCAACATTAGATCTGCTTTTATCTATTATATCAATAATCACAAAATTTGATACTTATTTGAGTCAGGTTACCAAGAAATATATGTTGGAAAATTCGCTTTAGCCACTTTGCTTTTACAAAAGACTTACATCTGTCCCTGTTTTCTCTAACTGAAAGAAATCTGAAGAGGATTTTCACTTTTATGAAAAAGGGGACATGTTTCCCATATAAATTAATGCTTCTTCGACTAACGCCTTTTCAGCTTATGTCAGGTTTCATAATAACGTTTTACTTTCGGATAGTGGGGATACCTGTATCTAATTCTGTTGCTTATAAGTTCCTGGAGAATATTTGAAAATGTTGCAGAATTAAAGATTTCGATGTCTAAGTAATGAGATTGATCTTTTTTTTGTTACAAAGGGGCAAGTCCAAACAATTGAAACACATTAAACATTATTATATCATGCTATAAATTGGAAATAAAGTTGATATCTTCTTCAGTAAACTAACAAATGCTACCACCTATTACTTGTCAGTCAGCTGATTGCCTACTTCGTAACTAAAAGTTGTGATTCATCTAAATATTACTCTGTCCTTTGATCAAAGTGAATTTGTAATTGTTGTTCAGTTTATGAATTGTTAGAAACTTGTTTTTATTTTTCCATTCACCTGTTCATTTTGACCGTAAGAATGAAATGCTTTGAAAATATTGGAGTTTGTTCATTTAAAAATAAGGTTTGCACATCTCTCACATATCTCATTTCTTGTATTATGATTCAAGAATGTTTCCTGGTGGAATTCAAGTAAATTCCAAACATTTGTTGACTTCAGATAAGATCTGTAACACCTAGTTATCAATCTGTTGTTAATGTTTCAGCTGGTTACATTGACATTGATTAGGTTCTCATTCAGAGAGATCAACTGACAATTATAAACTATTTGCAGGATTATTGAATTGAAAGAGAGATACTGACGGGCAAACATTTTTTGGAGGAATTGGTTTTTCATTTAAATGTCTAGGCTGTTCAAGAATTCTATCTCGCCTTCCATTGGTTTTCTTGTCGAGAATGCAAATTTATAGTTCATGTGAATTTTAATGTGTTCTATATTTTGAGATTAGTATCAGATTTAAGAAGAAAAGGCGAAACAATTAACATGAAAACTTTAGTGAATAGAAAGCAAAGTAAATTAAATTGACAGAGGCAACTTTTAGTATAATCTCTGAATATTCAGCCAAATATTTCTAATGTCAAGAGCGTGATGCCGGAAAAGCACACCAGTTCAGGCAGCATTTGAGGAGAAGCAGATTCAACGTTTTGGGCATAAGCCCTTCATCAGGAATCTTATCTGATGATGGCCTAATGCCCAAAAGGTCAATCCTCCTGCTCTTTGGATGTGCCTGCCCTTTTCCAATGCCACATTCTTGGCTCTGATCTTCAGCTTCAGCTTTCCTCACTTTCTCTGAATATGTTTAATGAACGTGAACTGAAAAGGTTAGCATCAGCAGTTGAACAAGACCATTTGTTTATTTCCATGATGAAGAAATTGACTTGCTTTTCATCTTTGTAACACTGCAGAATAGTGATTTATGTGCCTGAAATGTTTGAATGAAGCTCTTTCTAATAAAAGAAATCAGTACAATCACATTGACTTCTTCATCTTTAAGACTGCAACAATATCAAATACTTTCCAGGAATTTACAACCAGCAAAATTAGCTAATTTGGTTGCTGGGAACTCGAAGAGAATAAACTGCAGATTCTGTGAATTAGACATTCAATGTGATAATTCAGCTGAAGACAACATCCCTTCTTTGCAAAAATGCTCAACTTCGAAAAATTCAAAATGCATTGTCATTGTTTAATGAAACAATACAGAGCTGTTAATTCTTTTTCATTTGACTTAACAAAACGCAGGAATTTTGCATGAAAAATACTTAAATCTTATTGTGATTAGAAGTACAATAAATGTTCGCATCGAAGTGAAATATATTTAAATGAATTCAACTATGTTTCCGCAGGTAAAATAAGAATTAATATTAACAATGATTGAGAGATTGTACACTACAATATATTTAGTTATTTATGTAAAGAGCTGTAATTCCACATTTACAGCAAATATTGGATTGAATGATTATTAGGTACGAGCAACAATTGGATTATAAAATTCAATTAATGAATTTAGAAATAATGAGAAATCTCGTTTTGCTATGTGATTGAGGAATATGTGCAAACAAACAGGAATTATTGCAGTGAAAAGTAATTGCAGGTCTGTGAATTTAAAGTCTGTGATTATGGAGATCATTCAAATAAGCGAATTAATGTTGGATGGGAAGTCCTTGGATCCATTGTGGGAAACTTGACCTGAAAATAAAGTTTCATATTGCAGTGTTGGCACTCAGAAACAATTGGTTAAATTAAAATGTGAATCTCACTTTACTTGTTCAAAAGACTTTCTGAAATAATTGCACAATTATTATCATGACAATGACTTGATAATTAATGTTGTTACATGAGCAATTAAGATGATTCAATATTTCAAAAACACTTTGCTATGATGTTGATTGGATATTTATTAAAATTGGTAAATTGTGGAATAAAATATAGTAACTACCTTTATGAATTGAAGAAAAAATGAGCCAATCAGTGATTATAGAACATTTTTTTCTTTCTTGACTAAAAAATGAAGGTAACACAAGAAATATAAATTTCTATCAAATGGTTTCCTCATGGAGACATGTTATTTTAATTTAGATGATTAATATGATTATCAGAGTTCAGACATTGTGTCAGAATTTGGAAGAAAGCTAATAGATAATGAAAGTGAGCATGAAAGTGAATAAATGATGCAGTCAATGACATTTGGTACATAAAGGAATTATAATAATTGTTCATTATTGTACAGTGATGAATAATGTTGGAATAGAAAAGACAAAAAAAACATGTTCAAAGCAGTGATTTTCTTACAATTAGATGAAACCAATAATCATTTTGCCAAGCGCGTTATTTGAAAAAAAAGTCATTTATTGTGTTATGTAAACTGAAGACTACTTCTGGAGGCATTCCCAAATTCAAAACTTAGGTTTGCTGAATTATACCACAAAAATGGTTGTAATTTGAAATATCTCTTGCACACAAATTTAAAATAAGTAAACTTAAAGATTATTAGAATAACAAATCGTTTGTTGTTTGCATGATTGTATTACAGTCAATATCCGTGATAAAGTAGAAGCATTGTTTTAAGCAACATAAATCATCATTAACTACTGAACTGAAATAGAAGATATCAATTGCACTTGTTGCATGGAATAGTAACCAAATGCTGACTGTTGTCATTGGTTTCAGGAGCAATAAGGTACTTACTCAGGTTATTCTACTGAACAATAATCAGATGGTGATGGAAGTCTTTGTGTTGCTTTATGTGTATTGTTTAGTGTGAATATTGGGTTTGCTAAAATTAAGATATTTATATGAATTAGGAACAGATTGATAATTGGGTGTGAATGATCAGATTTAAAATCATACAGTTTTTGATATTTACGAGGATTGCTTAGTGAAACGTTCTTAAACCATCACGCAATCAATGCGATAAGTGAGAGATATGCAAATTGAACTTTCAAATGAACACACCCTGATATTTTCACACCATTTCAATGTCACATTCAATACATATAGGTGACTGGAAAGCTAAAAACAAATCTCATACAATTCATAAACTGACCAGTAATTAAAAATTGATAAATAATAGCAAGTGACATTTGTTTACTTTACTGAAGAAGTAATTGATCTTTTCTCATATTTATAACACTGGAGCATAAAATTCTATGTGTTGTTTTAACTAAGATCTACAGAACAAGAGAAAATTAATGACTATCATACTTCGTATATTTCAGCTTCATGACTGCAACATTCTCAAATATTTTCTGAGGAATATTGATTGAGTGGAATTAGATACATCTTGCTATTAGTGACCAGAAGAAAGTAAATAGCAGATAATGTGATTATTGGAATGAACGATGATACGTTCAAATAATCTACTGATATTGTGATTGGATATACAGTAAGTGTCAGCATCGAAGTAAATTATAATCAAATCAATCCAAAAATGTTTCCAAGTTAAAAATAATTACAATATTCACAACGACTGAGAGATTGTACTTTGCAATATCCTTGCAGTATTTATTGTATGGAAGCATAATTCCCCATTTATACCACTTACTGGATTGCACAATCATTATATATAAGATAATTAGCAAAAAGGGATTTTTAAAATCATATTTGTGAATTTGAGAATAATGAGAGATCTCATCTTGATATTAGACTGATTAATATGTAGAAATGA
Source organism: Chiloscyllium punctatum (assembly GCF_047496795.1). Taxonomy (NCBI): domain Eukaryota; kingdom Metazoa; phylum Chordata; class Chondrichthyes; order Orectolobiformes; family Hemiscylliidae; genus Chiloscyllium; species Chiloscyllium punctatum. The sequence goes on from NC_092752.1 coordinate 74,935,869, forward strand.
AGAGTAATATTGCAGGGAAAGGTAATTGGAGCTCTCTGAATTTCAAAAGCTGAGATAATTATTATCATTCAAATGAGCAAAAATCAGATACTAACAAAGAATTTTGCAAGAGATATTATTGGTCGTTTTGTATTTGCAATGGCCTGAACAAATAGGTATTAATATCGTAGTATTGACAATAAGAAATAATGAATGAAATTTTAAAAACACTGCATTTTTACAAAGTCTAAGTTAAACTGCTGTGCAATTATTGTAATTGATAATTGCTTTTAGAATCCTGACAGATAAGTTGACTTAATATTTTGAAAACACTTTGCTCTGATGTTGATTGGATATTCATTAAGATTAAGAAACTGAAAATTAAAGCATAAATCTTAGCTGTATGATCTGAAAAAATCATTCAGCAACAATTGAAAAAAATGGACTTTGTTCAAAAATGCAGGCAATGCAAGAGTTATCTGCTTTCTTCCAGTAGTTTTCTTGAAGAGTCATGTCAATTTTATTAATGTAACTTTTATCATAATAAATGCTTCAACATTTATTTCAGAATTAGGAGGAAAACAATAAGGCCGTGAAAGTGACTATTACTGTGAACAAAAGATAGAGTCAATGACATTTTGTACGGAAATGAATTCTCATAATTGTGTGAGTATTTGTCACTGATGACTAACATGAAAGGAAAAGGAAAATTTTCAACATCTCCAAGCAATTTTTTAAAAAAAATGAAATAAGAATAAAAAATCATTTTGGAGGACACATGATTGGAAAAAAAGGAAACAATCATTTAATGTGACATTTGAGCTGAAGACTAGTTCCCGTTTCCCCCATTGTAGTCTTTTCCATAATTTAAAATTTCGTGTTAGTTGAACTAAAAAACAAATGGATATACCCCCATTGTTTTCTGTATACCAAAAAAAGCAAATGTAAAGCAATTTTATAATGAAAATAACATTGCTCAAATATAATCATTTCACACACAATAAATGTTTGTATTGAATTGAAATGTCATCAGAGCTGCAGAAGTGTTTTTCCCTGACAGGGAATGAAGACTCAGGAGGCAGGCTGAACTCAGGCATGTGGAAGATGTTTACTCATACAACAATCAGTTAATGAAGGGATCGTCCCCCGAGGCCAATCTCGGAAGGGAGATCCATGACACACTGTAACATGTACAGTAAAAAGCAGCATTGTTATGCACATATAATGTGACAGCCCTCTCCTCCTCATCCAGACACTCAAACCAAACACATCATCTCAGATGGGCATCCTAATAGACAGTCCCAGATTCTTATCATCTCATGTTGTTTCACAGGTACTATAATCTCCAGGCCTTGGGATCTTTCCACGCATCTCATTCATTCAGATTCCAAAGTTATTGCAGCACTCCCTCGGGCCGTTCAGGATGCCTTATCTGGTGTGACATTTTGAATTCTACTGTTTATTATATTTTACTTTATCCAAGTCAATTACTCCTCAGATTGTTCACTGTCCTAATTATTTATGTACAAAGACATACAACTGACAGTTAGTTTTAACTTACTTGCTATAAGATTAGTAATATGACTTGTGTTATACAGTTCATTATATTGTTTAAAATTATATAGCTACTCTTACTGTCAGGACTTTATAATTAATGGGCAGTGAGCATTATATCTTGACACAAATTCCTAAAACTAGCTAACTGCACATCTAAGTCTGAATACTTTTCTCTAATGCTTTTTAATAGACATTGGTTACATGTATCTAACTTATGTTGCAAATTACCCCTACGATTCTCAAGAATCTGCAATTAGAACCTTTGTTTAATGTTCTGAGTAACTTTAAAATAATAACTGTTTCTGACAAACAAACTCTTCTGTTGTCGTGATAGCTGCTTAGTGAGTTAACTGGGCTGCATCTTGTAGCTGCTGTTTATTCATTTACTGGGACAATTATCCTTTCATTTATGAAGATCGAGATTAGTCATTTGTCTGTATGCTATCTGGAATTCTGTAGTCCTGGCGTTGGAGTAGGTCCATTGGTAGTGTGTTTTTTTTAATGAAAGGCTGGAACAGACTGTTAGTCTTGTTTATCACCCCTCTGACACCTTGTGTTTTAGTTCGAAGGTACTCTGCCTCTTTCTGATTGTCAGGGATTTTGTATGAGCCAATATGAACTATTTTCTGTTCCAGATGGAGGCAGGCCACACCCACAACAGAAAATCAACCACGATTCAAGTATTAAAATAAAAATCACCATTCGCTATCATTGGTATCTGTACAATGCAATACGTTTCCGTCACTGAGTCTTAATTTCACACTGAAAGTTGGATATACTGGATTTGATCAATTATTAAATATTAGATATAAGCAATAATTAGTCTTAAAACCATTTCATAGCAAACTTTAAAAAACGATTAGAAATCTGCCTGTGATGTGTCAAAATGAACAGTATTTGTTGGAGTGCAAAACAATCAGACGTCTGTTAATATGTAAGACCGAATATTAATCCAATGATTTCTGTGAACAGTCAAAGGAGAAAGGAACAGATATTATCTGTGAGTGTTGGATGGGGAACCATTAGTTAGTTTGTGGTTGTGCTGACCTGGAATAAGAGAACTATTATTCTTGCAATATTGGCACAAAGACATAATGGATTAAACTAAAATATGAATTTGATGATGTTTGTTATGAAACCTAAACTGAATTGCTGTGTGATTTTTGGAGAGACAATGAATTATTAATTAATTTTAGAACTCTGACAAGGTGAATGAATTAATATTTCCAAATAGGTTTGCTCTGATGTTGATTAGTAATTTATTAAGATCAGTCAACTGAGAATTAAAATGCTGGCATGATGGTTTGAAAAGACTTTAGACATTCAGTGAACATTGATCAGAATTGCTTTGTCATTCAAAATCCTCAGATCTTCAAGAATTCTACACTTGGTGTCTCTGCTTTCCTTCTGGAGAAATATAATATATAATAAGAACAAGTTATGTATTATCTTTCATTCATGCAATTTTTCATAAAATCAATATTTAGACATTTGAGTCAGAATTACAAAAAAAATAAGTCAGTAAGGAGCTTTTTTCACAGAAAAACACAGTCAACGGCATTTGTCAAGGTATTTGTTTCACTATTTTCTCTGAATAAACAGATGAATTCCTTTTATGGGGATCTGTTCACAATGTAGTGAACCTCAATTATACTTTATCATAATTATTCGATTGGAAACCTATCAGAAAACTTGCCTGTAGTCAAGACTTGCTTCATCTCAATACATGTTACAATTAGCATCCACAACCATAAGTAATAAACTGTCATCATTGTTCTGGGAAAGATATAGTGTGTAAATTATAATAAGGTGTCTCGTACATATGTTTGGATCTGATGAGAGCATGATGATTGCTGTGATAATTGATCCTGAGAACAATAAGGTACTTACAAAGAGGTTTTCACCGAACAGTAATTAGGTGGTCTTGAAGACCATTATGAGTACTTTGATTTCAATAATGTTAAGCTGATTTCCATGATTTGGGAAATGTTTCACAACATTTTACCAGAACTCTGGATTCTAAGCATCCAATGGGTTTCGAGTAAACACCCTTCTGTTGTTGTCATTCTCAAGTGAGGTGTATAATGCTCAGGCACTGGCTGGAAGTCTACTTCAACCTCTCCAAAACACAACTCTCGGGCTTGTTGTAACTGGATCTCCTGAACCTTTGTGACCTCTTTGACCGGGCCTTCCGCTGTTTTCTGGAGCTGATTATTTTGTCTACTCTTTCCTTTAGTTTGACCTTTTCAGCTCCGATTTCTCCAGCTGTTGGAATATTTAGAATGTTCACTTATGAGCCACAGGTGACTTGACCTTAGCGGACAGAGAAAATATGGTTCACTTATTGTTGTAATAACGAATTGAGAATGAATCTTTGCATTTTAACAAACAAAATGATTCAATATTTTTCAGCAGTTTACGTTGAGATTGATTAGATAGTCATTAAGAGAGATCAACTGACAATTATAAGCTGTTTGCGGGATTATTGAATTAAAGAAGGATACAGTCATGCAGATATTTTTAGAAGGCATTGCTTTTTCATTCAAATATATAGGCTGTTCAAGAAGTCTATGTAGCTGTTCATTGGTTCTCTTGTCCAGATACTAATTTATAATTCATATCACTTTTATTGTGCCCAGAATTTTGAGATTTGTATCAGAATTAAGAAGAACACGAAGAGCAATTAATATCAGAACTTTAGTGAATAGAAAGCACGGTAAATTTAAATTGCAGAGGAAACAGTCAGTAATTGCTCCACATAAGCAGACAAGTATTTTTAATGTCGAGATTGTGGTGCTGGAAAAGCACAGCAGACCAGGCAGCATCCATGGAGCCAGAGATTCCCAATGAAGGCCTATGCCCAAAACGTGGTTTCTCCTGCTCCTCACATGCTGCCTGTCCTACTGTGCTATTCCAGCACCATACTTTTGACTGTGATCTCCAACATCTGTTTTCCTCACTTTCTCCAAATATTTTTAATGGACATGAACTGAAAATGTTAACATCAGCAGTTGAACGAAACCAACGTATTTTTTGCAATATTTGGACTGAAAACCTGTTTGTGACCGTGCAACACATCAGGACATATGAACATCTCTTGAGTTAGAATCCTTGGCCATTCATAATAAAGAATGACCACTGCTTTGACCAACCAGTATTGTGTGTAATTATTGAACTGAAATACCAGAGGACACCTACTGTATTTATTGGAGGGAATGATAACAGATCCTTACTGTGGCAGTGGGGATTGATCTCGGGAACAATCAGATAGTTACTCTGATTATTCCACTGAACAGTGATTAGCTGGTCATGGGGACCTTTGTGTGACCTAATATTTAGTGTTTTGTGTGAGCAACGATTTAAAAAATATTGAGCTATTTTACAAGATTTAGGAATACATTGATAATCAAGTGTTAAAGGTATTAACTAAAGTCAACTTTAAAAAAGTTAGAATTGCTTAGAGAAACGCAATGAAACTATTGTAGAATCCCTGTTAGCACAGTGTGGTAACAGGTCATTTCGTTGAAAAAAATGACCCTCCAAAGAGTAACCCATCCAAACACTTTCCCAACCATATTCCTCTAAATTTACTGCTGACTAACATACACATCCCTGAAAACAATGTGCAATTTAGCATAGCCAGCTCACCTACCCTGCACGTCTTTGGATTGTAGGAGGAAACCACAGCAAAGTCACATAGACTTGGGGAGAATGGGCAAAGTACACAAAGACAGTTACCCGAGGATGGGATCAAACCGAGATCCCTGGCACTGTGAGGCAGCACTGTGCAACTATATGCAATAAGTAAAATCAGTGAGAGGTATGCAAAGACAAATTTCAAATAAACACCCTCCGCTATTGTCAAAGCATGTAAAATTTACATTCAATACGAATAGATGAATGGAAAACAAAAACAAACAAATCTCCAACAATTTACGAATGAGAATAATTAGAAATTTAATTTGATCAAAGCTCATTACAATATTTAGATGAATTGCAATTAGCTGACTAATGAATAATTGGAAGTGGCATATGTTTACTTTACAGATGAAGAAAGCGACTTGTTTCCCCCCCACCTCCCCCCACCCCCCGTAACACGGCAGAATAACAATCTGAATGTCCGAAATGAATGAATCAAGCTCTTACGAACAAAAAACTGATCAATTACGATCACTTAGCCTTTTCATCTTTAAGACCACAACATTCTCAAATATTTTCCAGGAATTTAGAACCAGCAGAACTAGTTAATTTCTTTTCTTGGGCACCCGGAGAAGAGAATAAACAGCAGATACTGTGAAGAAGTCATTGAATGCGAACATTCAACTGAAGACAACATTCCTTCTTTCTAAAACTGTTCAACTTCCAAAAAATCAAAATTTATTGTCATTGTTTAATGAAATAATAAAGAGATGCTGATGCTTTTTTATTGGATTTTGTTGCATGAGAAATGCTTAAGTCTTATTGTGATTACAAACACTATAAGTGTAAGCATTGAAGTGAAATATATTTACATTAATACAACTATGTTTCAACAGGTAAAATAAATATTGATTGTTACAATGAATGAGAGATTGTACACTGCAATACATATGAAGAATTAACATGATTCAATATTTCAAAAACACTTTGCTGTGATGTCGATTGAGTATTTACTAAGATCAGTAAACTAACGAATAAAACATAGTAGCTAGCTTTACGTATTAAAGAAAAAATGAGACATTCAGTCATTATTGAACAAAATTCTTTTCTGAACTCAAAAATATATGCAATATAAAAATTGTGAATTTCTTTCCACCGGATTCTTTGCAGAGATGCTACGTTGATTAATATTATAATCAAAGTGTCAGAATTAGGAAGAGAATTAATAGATCATGAAAATGAGCATGAAACTAAACAAACAATGAAGTCACTGCTGGGTGGGGGGTATATAAAGCGATTGTAATAATTGTGTCATTATTGTGCAATGATGAATAATGTTGGAATTGAAACAACAAAAAATTCAACACTTCTTTTCTTACAATGTAATGAAAGCAATAATCATTTTGTAGCATGCATGTTTGGAATAAGCAGTCTTTTAATATGACATACAGTGAAGACGATCCTTTTTGCAAATATGTAAGAAGTTCATAAATTCAAAATGTAGCGTTTGTTGAATTTGCAACAAAAATGGTTATAATTTGAATTGTCTCTTGCACACTCATAACAGAAGAGGAGCTTAAAGATTGTTAGAATAGTTAAAAAGATGTTTCCAGTGTTATTGTATTACAGTCAATATCCATGATAAATTAGAATTATTGTTTTAAACAACATAAATCGTCGTTAACAACTGAACTGAAAATAAGATATCAAATGCACTTACTGCATGGACAAGTAAACAAATGCTTACTGTTGTCATTAGTTTCAGGAACAATATGATACTCAGGTTATTCCACTGAACAGTAATCAGCTGATGATGAATATCTTTGTGTCGCTTTATGTGCACTGTTTTGTGTGAACATTGACTTCAAGAAAATTGAGATATTTACATGAATTAGGAATAGATTGATAATTGGGTGTTAAGGATCTTATTTAAGATTAGACTTTTTAAATAGTTGGTAGAATTGCTGAGTAAAACACACTTCAGACATCATACAATAAATGAGATAAGTGATTGTGAGAAACGAGGTTCAGTCACTTCAATAACTTCAGTCCGGAACAAGACCTGAATCAGTAATATCGTTTATTACGCTGTTGCAAGGGGGGTGTGGTGTCCACTGTCCATAAGGCACACACACACACACTGAATTTAACGAGTACACAATATTTATGTAATTCGTTTCTCTTCCCTCCTCCCATTGCTCCTTCACTGTTTACAACTATTTCTAATCTAAACCGGCTGTTTATCTCTGAACTCATCCGGCCTTGTCCATGACAAACTTTTTATTACAAGGCCGTTTGACCACCTCCCTCTGTGGTCTTATTGTTATTTATCCTTCTTCACTGCCATCTATTTCCGTGCTAACCAAAGCAATATTTCCTTTTATTCTTTATTTACACCGAGCCTTATGACCTTTTGATGTTTTTCTTTGTTTCTGCTGAAGCGGGAAACAGATGCTTGTAACTGTTTGTACAGGCATATCTAGCTTAACCTACACCCCCTCCCCTCACAGCACCTTATCTATTTGACTGTAATATCTACCATTATTTGCAGACACATTTCATTCTTGTGTGCACATTTTAGCTAATGCAAGAGCAATTATATATTTCCTTCGTATAGTTTTCATTTTTGTTAACTCAACTCTTGGCTGAAACAATTATACACTGGTGCGAGTTCATTTACCTTGAATAAACAGTTATGATCGCAGAAGTAACATTGCTTTACCTATATCCCACAGTGATAAATATGCAAAGTCAAATTTCAAATGAATGCACTTGGATATTTTCACAGCAGTTCAATCTGACATTCTATATAAATAGGTGAGTGGAAAACTAAAACAACTTTCACACAATTCATAAACAGATCAATAACTAAAAATTGGTAAATAAAATGAATTGGCATTTGTTTATTTTACTGAACAAGAAATTTATTTTTTTCTCCTCATTTTTATAGCACTGGAGCATCAAGTTCTATGTGCTGTTTGAACTCAGCTCTTCAGAACAAAAGAAAATCAATGAATATCATTACTATGTATATTTCATCTGTATAACTGCAACATTCTCAAATATTATCCAACGAATAATGATTGAATGGAATTAGATACATTCTGTTATTAGGGACCTGAAGAAAATAAATAGCAAATACTGTGATTATTGGAATGAACAACAGATGGAAGCATATCTAATTTTGAATTGAAAGGCAATTCAACTGATTCTTAGATATTTTCTAATCAACATTCAGAACTGCTCTGGCACAACTCTGTGCAAGGTGGGAATTGAAACTGTACCTCCTGGTCTGGTAACAGAGACACTATCAGAGCTGCACAACATTCCTTCATAATGTCCCCAATCAGTCTGGGCAGGTCTCCAATTATATGCTCACTGTGGTCACTCAGGTGAAAATTAATCAGATGTTTATTGTGATAATTGGATTGGAATTAAATGGATGGATCCTGTGTGTAATGTACTGAAAATTAAATAGTAATTTACAATAATGATGGGAGTTAACAGATGTCTTAATTAAATATGATTTTTATGATAATTTGCAGAATGACACTTGACAGAATTGTGTGAATGCTGTAAATTGATAAACAAAAATGAATACAATCATTCTATTTGTTCATAACAGTTTCTCATTTTATGAAATGCAAAGTAAAATCTTTTTGTTCTACACATAAATTGGAACAAAATGATGACCTGATCAGTCAATGGGACTATTCAGCTGAAGACAGCTTTCATTCTTTTTGAAAATGTATGATTTTTAAGAAGCCACCATTTCCTGTGTTTGGTGAATGAAACAAGAAAGATGTCAATCCCTTTTTTGTGCACTGCAAAAAACATTCATCGGAATTTAAATAATTTTGCACTTGAAAAATATTCAACCATTATTGTGATGTTAACATTGAAGAGAATTACGCTCAAATCATTTCAAAAGCGTTTCCAAGTTTAAAATGAAAGGCAATATTCACAATTATTGAGAGATTGTACATTGACATGTCCTTGCAATAGTTATTATATGGAATCATAATTCCACATTTACATACTTTGCCAAATTGAACAATTATTCCATATTAGCAACAAATTGATTTTAAAACTACTATCAATGAATTTAAGAATAATGAGGTATCTCATTTTACTATTCCACTGAGTAATGTGCAGAAATGAAGAGAAATATTGCAGTGTAAAGTAACAGGTGTTCTCTGAATATCAATGCCCGAGATGACTGTGATCTTTCAAATGAGCAAAAGTCAGATATTTACAAAGGATATCGCAAGGGCAGTTATTGGTCTTTTCTGGGTGTATTGCCCCAACCAAACAGGTTTTTATATTGTAGCATTCATAATAAGAAATATGGAAAATATTAAAAACACATTAACTTAGACTTCGTAACAAGCACAAAGTGCTGTGTATTTATTGTAATTGTTCCTTGTTTCTCGAATATTGATAGATAAATTAATTAATATTTTGAAAGCACTTTGCTCTGATGTTGATTACGTAATAATTAAGATTGATAAACAGAAAATTAATATATAAAAAGTCGCTTTAATAATTCTAAAAGATACTCAGCAACAATTGCCACAGTTCAACATCGGGTTTTTTTGTTGAGTCATGTTTATTTATTTAATTTTTATCGTAATAAATGTTTAGACATCTATGTCAGAATAAGGAAGAAAATAATTAGACTGGGAAAGTGAGTACTATTGTGAACAAAAGGTCTAGTTAATGACATTTGGTACAGAAAATTATTTTGCTCAAAATGACTGATAATTATGTGATTATTGTACATTGACAACTAATGCTGAAAGTAAAAGAAACAGATTCTAACATTTCCAAAGCAGGTTTTTTTTTTCTTATAATGAAAGCAAAATACAAATCATTTTAGAGGTCACATGATTTGAAAAACTGACATTTAATGTGATATTTGAGATGAAGAATCATTCTTTTTGCCCCAGTGTAGTCTTTTCAATAATTTAAAATTTAGTGTTATTTGAGCTAAAGAACAGAAGGGTGTACCTACATTGTTTTCTTGCACACAAAAGAATTAAAGTCAACAACATTTTTAAGTTTTGTAGAGTTAATTAGCAAAATGCATTGAAGCTATCATGCACGAAGAGACAAATTAAATGTTCAAATGAGCACGTCGATATTTTGAAAGTATATCAATCTTATGAATAAGTGGATGGAAAATAAAAACAAATTCCTGACAATTCATGAATGAATAGTAATAAGAAATTTAATTTGTTCAAAGCACGTAACAATATTTAGATGAATTGCAATATTTAGTTACAATTGTAGGTGATCAACTGACCAATGAATAATATGAAGTTGCAATTGGTTATATTGCTCAAGAGGAATTTCGACTGCTTATTTTTTCATCTTTATAACACTGGAGAATAAGGATTTATGTGCTTGAAATGTCTGAACTAGGTTCTTTCAAAGAAAAAAAACAGTGAGTATCATTTCTTAGACTCTTCCAACTTTAAGATTTCAACATTCTCAACTACTTTTCCAAGGAATGTCGAACCAGCAAAATTAGATGCATCATTTTATTAGTGACCTGAAGAAAATAAGTAGTAGATATGGTGGTGATTGAAATGCACAGCAGATTGAAGCATATTTCATGTTGTTTTGAAAAGCAGTTTAGTCTATGCTCAGGTATTTTCTCATGAATATTTGGAGGCGCTCTGACACATCTCTGCTGAAGGTGGGAATTGAAATCATTCCTCCAGATCTCGTCGTAGATACACTGTCAGAGCTCCACAAGGACCCTTCATAATGTTCCCACCCGGAAGGGCAGGACCATAGTCACATGCTTACTGTGGCAACACAAATGAAAACGAAACAGATGTTTATTTTAATAATTTGTATGGGAATTAATTACATATTTCCTGTGTGTAATGAACTGACAAAATGAATTAGTAATTTACAGTAATGATGTAACAAAGCAATAATGACTTTAATTAAATATGAATCTCATGATGATCCATGATAGGAAAAAATGCCTAATCATTTGATCATTGTAAACTGATGAACAAAAATCAATAAAATAAGTCCATATGTTCAAAGCAAGTTTTCACAGAATAAAAGGAAAATTCAAATGTTTTTTGCAACATAAATGATGAGGAAAATAAATGAATTAGTCACACAATGCGACTATTCATCTGAAGACAAATTCCATTCTTTCCTGAAATGTTCACTTCCCAAAGTTCAAAATGTACTGTGACTATTTCATGAAACAATAGAGATGTTAGTTCTTTTTGTTTTACTTCAAAATGTCACAAGAATTTTAAATGATTTTTTTCCATGAAAAATGATTAACTTGTACCGTGTTTATAAATACAGTAAATGTTAACATGTAAGCGAAACATAATTAAATCAATTCAACTTTTGCTAGGGTTAAAATAAAAATTGATATTTACAACACACACTGCAAATCTTTACATTATTTCATGCATGAGCCATAATTCCACAGATATACCCTGAACTATATTGAACAATGATTAGATAATAGCAGCAATTGGATTGTGTAAATTCTATCAGTTAATTTAAGAATACTGAGAAATCTTAGTTGATTATTTCACTGAACAATGTGGAGAAACGACCAGGAATTATTCTAATGTAAAGTAATTACAGTTCTCTGAACACTTCAGGCTGAGATTACCGTGATCATTCAAATGAGCAATCATCAAATATTTACAATGAGGCACTGAATGGGAAGTCATTGGTTCCATTATGGGATCGTTCAAATGAGAAGTAAATTGATGTTTATATTGTAGTGTTCATACTCAGAAACAATTGTTGCAATTGAAATGCGATTCTCACTATTTGTTAGAAAGACTAACTCCAATAACTGTACAATTATTGTAATGGCAGTGACTGGAAAAATAACATTATAATCTGTAAAAATAAATTGATTTAATATTTTAAAACACTTTGCTGTGATGATTATTGGATATTCATGAATATCGGTAAACTGAGGAATACAATATAATAGTTAGCTTTATGGATTCACAAAAATGAGCAATTCAGTTATTATTCAGCAGAATTGTTTTTGGGTCAAACATGCAGGATTACAAGAATGACATATTACCATCCATTGGTTTGCTCCTTGAGACGTGCTTTAATTTATATACTTTTGTTCATTACCAATGTTTGGACATTCCTGTCAGAAGTAGGAAGTTAATAAGTAGATAGTGAAAGTGTGCATGACAGTGAACGTAAGATACAGGGAACTTACATAATTTTGTGATTATTGTACATTGATAAATAACTTTGGAGTAAAAAAAGTAAATCAGCATGTTCAAAACAGTTTTTTTGCTCATAACAAATTGAAAATTTAAAAAATCCTTCTGCAGTGCACATGATTTGAAAACACATCCGTCACTATTAAAAAAAATACCAGTCACAGAAAACATCGGCTCGAGACAATAAGGCCCTTATGAAGAGTATTCTATTCAACAGTAATTCGAGGACCTTGAAGATCTTCATGCCGTTCTTGCAAAGAACACTTAATTATTCCTGAAGTTTTATTATCGTAAATATTTCGACATTTGGATCAGAACTAGGAAGATAATGAGAAACGATTCACATGAGTATTTTCGTGAGTGAAAGTCAAAATAAATTTACAGTGCCAAGTTTCATTATTTTGTCTGAATAAGAAGATAAAGATTTTTAATGTGCGAGCTCAAAATGTTTTCAAGTACAGTTGTACTAAGCCAAAATACATTATTTTATTTTGCAATACTTCAAGTGGATTGGAAATCTATGTATGCTGATGTTAGCGTCCTTGCTCATTTGTAATAAAGCATTGTTATTGGGTTTAGCGAAATATGTCGTGTGCAATTACTAAAGTGAAATTAAAGAAATCAAGTGCATTTATTGGATGGAACTGCTCACCAAATGTTTACTGTGATTCTTGTTCTCAGAAACAATAAAATATTTACTCAGGTTTTTCTCTTGAGCAGTAATTAGATGACCAGGAAGACATTTGTGTGGTTGTGTGTGCTGTGTTCAGTGAGAATTTTTTTTCAAATACAATTATATTATATTAAAAAAGGAAGGGATTAATAATTGTGTGTTAAAGATCTTAATTAAGGTCATATTTTCTTTTAGAAATTACAACAATGCCTTTGTGCAACAATAATTTGGAGATGTCGGTGTTGGACTAGGGTGCATCCAATGAACAGGAGATTCGACGTTTCGGGCATAAGACCTTCTTCCTTTCCTTTGATGCTGCCTGACCTGCTGCGCTTTTCCAGCAACACATTTTCAGCTCTGATCTCCAGCATCTGCAGTCCTCACTTTCTCCCTGTTGGACTAGGATGGACAAAGTACAAAATCACATGACATCAGGTTATAGTCCAACATGTTTATTTGGAAGCACTAGCTTTCAAGGTGATGGCTCTGCATCTGGATATCTGGTCTCTTAGGAGAGACACTACTAGAGATACACAAGTGCCTTTCATTATCGTCCCAACAAGGAAGGGTGGGATTATAATCAATTGGGATTACTCAAATGAAAACTAACCAGTGTTCATTCTGATAATTGGGCTGGGAATTAATTAGACTGTTTCTGTGTCATGGACTGAGAATGAACTAGTAATTCACTATAATAATGGTACTAAGCACATATGCTCTTACTTACAAATTAATATCAGGATAATTAGAAGAAAGATAAATCGACATATCATGAGCTTATTGTAAATTCATAAAAAATACAACTGCTGAATATATTTAAAGCAGTTTTTCTTGTAAAGGAAAAGATAATGAGAATGTTTAGCAGTCGGACGGAATCGGAAGAAAAGGTCATTCACTGTGACTATTCAGCTGCAGACATCTTCTCTTCCTTCCACAAAAGTATAATTTGCAACAATTCCAAATGTATTCTGATTGATAAAGGAAAGAGCAAACACCTGTAAATTCTATTTTCTTGTTTACAAAAATGTCACAAATATAACTTTTTTTAGCTTTAAAATACTTAAATCTTACTGTGATCAGAATTATAATAAATCTTTGTGTTGAAGAAAAATATAATCAAATCAAATCAAAATATACATCGATATTCACAATATTTGGGAGAGTGAACACTGCAATATCTTTCCATCAGTTGATGTACTGAGCCATAATTCCACTTTTCTATCCCTTTCTGGATTAATCAGTGGTTAGATATTAGCAATAACTAAATTATTCATATGTTGTCAGTGAACTGCATGCTAATGAGAAACTTCCCATTGCTGTTTGTTCGAAATAAACAGTAATTATTGGTGAAATGTCTTTAGATATCTCTTAATCGATGAGGCTGGGATTACTTTGATTGTTGAAATGAGTAGTATTCCAATATTTCCAATGAGCATTGGATGGAAAATCGATGCTTTTTGGTGTCGACCTGATTTTTTTTTAATTGTAGTATTGGCAGTAATAATCAATGGATTAAATTATGATGTGCATCACACCTGACTGAATATTTTCAAGTTTTCTAACAGGTTTCTAGTCTAATCTTCAGTTTAGAAAGGGTAATTTTGGCTCAGCACATCAGTAATTGCAAAAGTTTTCAACACATCTCCAAAGTTATTAATATTATAATATTAAAAAATCAAAAAATTACTTCCCTAAATGTCATTGACTCTATCTTTAGATTATATTCATGTTTGTTCTCTACTTATTTTCTTCCTATTTCTGACACCAGTGGCTAAATATTGATTAGATTAAACGTCATATGAGTGAGACATTAGTTTTCTCTCAAAGATCTGTGCAGCATAGGAATGGGTCCTTTGGCCCATAACGTTATGCTGAACGTAATGCAAAAGAAACTCATCCCTTCTGCCGACCCTTGATCCATATCCATCCAAATTATCTAAATGAACATTAAATAGCCTTAATGTATCTGCCTCCACCACGAACCCTTGAAGTTCATTCCAGACGCCGACCACTCCCTGTGTAAAAAATAATTGCCCCTCACATGCCCCTTGAACTTCCCCCCACCCCCCCAGCCTTAAATGCATGCCTCATAGTTTTGACGTTTCAACTCTGGGGAGAAACTTCCTGACTGACAACCCTACCTATGTATCTCATGATTGTATAGACTTCAAACAATTCTTGCCCCAGCCACGGCCACTCCACAAAAAAGCAGCCTCTCCAAATCCAGGCAGCATCCTGGTAAATGCCCTCTGTACCCTCTCCAAATCCTCCATATCCTTCCTGTAATGTAGCGAACAGAAGTAAATACAATACTTTAAGTATGCCTTAACCAAAGTCTTATGAAGTTGCAACATGATATCCTGACTCTTGTAACTAGTTCCCTGACCAATAAAGGCCAGCATGCCATTTGCCTTCCTTACGACCCTATCTACTTGCATGGACACTTTCAGGGAGCCATGGTCTTGAATGCCAAGATCCCTTCGAACAACAAAGCTATTCAGGGTCCTGCCATTAACTATCTACTTCTCCTTAACATTTGAGCTCCTAAAGTGAGACACCTCACACTTGTATGGATTAAGCTTTACCTTTCATTTCTCTGGCCATAGCTGCAGTTTATCTTTTTTCCTGCTGCATTCTTCGACAACCTTCTACATTATTCGCAACTGCACTGAACTTTGTACCATCTGTAAGCTTATTAACTCACCCAATTAGATTTTAATTCATGCCACTTCTATATATTTGTATCATAACCAGAAGGGTTCCAGTACAGATCCCTGTGGAAAAAAAGGCAGAAAATGAGGGAAATGCAGAATTCTTGAATAAATGAGGTTTTTTCAATGACAAAACAATTCTAATGAATAATCTCTGAAGGTGTGATTTTTGTTTTAAATTAACCCAATATTTTAATTCTCAGTTTAGTGATCTTAATGAATATCCAGTACAATCTGCCTTGAATATATTGAATCATTTTAAGTGTTGAGTTCTAACATTAATTATTATTTGATTGTCATTTCAATTCTCACACCATCATGAGATTCACATTTTAGTTGAATCCATTATTTATTAGTGCCAGTATCACAATGAAATATTAACATTCTTTTCAGGTCAACACACCTGCAATCAACCAGAGTTTTCTCACCCAACACTCATAGTAACTATCTCATTCTCTTTCATTTGAATTCTCATATTAATTGAAGGATTATTAATCAGCCTTAATAATTAAGAGATGGTTAATTATTTTTCACTTCAATATTTCAGTTTTTTCAGATATACTGCACAATTACTTTGCAATAAGGATTTTCTTATCAACCTTAAATTTGTTTTCAGCCATTTTAAAACTAATTATTGCTAATGTCTAACTGGTAATCATTGTTTCAATGTAATATATCCAGCTGTCGATGTGGAACAATGGCTCAATACATCAACTGACAAATAATATTGCACTCTACAATCTCTTAATCTTTGCAAAATAATTTTCAGTATGGAAGCTTGTTGGATTGAATTGGCTGTGAGCAAAAATACATTCTGAGGAAGGGTCACTGGACCCAAAGTATTAACACTGAATGCTTCCCACAGATGCTGCCAGACCTGCTGTGTTGGTTTCCAGCAATTACTGATTTTGTTTCTGAGTTCCAGCATCCACAGTTTTTTTTGCATTCTTGTACTGATTGTATTTCACTTCAATGCTAACATTTCTATATTTCTGATTATTACAAAAGAGCTAACTCTTTTTCACATTAAACATTATTTAACTTTCATGTGTTTCTTGTGTACACAAACCTGAATTAACCAATGGTTGATCTATTCTTTTACAATAAATCTTGAATTCTTAGAAATCACAATTTTGTGAAACTGAGGAAAGTTGTCTTTCGCTGAGTAGTCACGTTGAATGGCGAATGCTTTCTTTCCAATTCATGTGAGTTACAAAGCAGGTCAATGTTAATGTATGTATATGAATAACTGCTTCAAACATATTGAATTATTTGACTTTCATGAGACTTATATTTATTTAAGATCATTGTCGCTTTGTTCCATCATTATTAGAAATTAGGAATTCTTTTTATCCATTACACACTGGAAGTGTCTAATATAATCCTAGTCCAATTATCATGATAAATATCTGAGCAGTTTTCCCTGTGAGTAACCACAGTAAGTATATGATTATAGTCCTGCCCTTCCTGCATGGGAACATTTTGGAGGGCTCTGGTAATGTCTGTACTAATCGACCAGGAGGCAGGTGTTCAATTCCTACCTTAAACAGAGATGTGTCAAAGCACCTCAGAGTTGATTAGAAAATATCTAAGTGTCAATTGAATTACTTTTCAATCCAACATTTTCTCAACTTGTATCTGTTGTTGATTATAATGGTCACAATATCTTGAATTTATTTGCTTCAGGTCATTGATTAAAGTATGAATGTTATTAAGGTGAGGGGGAAAGTTTTAAAAGGGATCTGAGGGGCAACTCTTTTCACAACGTGTGTTTGGTATATTGAGATGAGATGTGAGAGGAAAGGCAGTGGCTGGTACAATTACAACATCTAAAAGACTTTCGGACAGTTACATGGATAGAAAACATCCAGAGGGATATGGGACAAACACAGCAAAATGGGACTAGTTTAGTTTCGGAAACCTGGCCGGAATGCCAAGTTCAGCTGAATGGCCTGTTTCCGTGCTGTATCAGTCTAACTTTCTACAATTCAAACTTGACTGTGATAGGTAAAGGAAAGCAAAAACGGGTATTAATTCTATTTTGTGTCAATGAAAAAGTGACATGAATTTTAAATAATTGTGTTACATGAAATAGTTCCCTCTTATTGTGATTAGAAATACAATGAATGCGAGCATTAAAGTGAAATATAATTGAATTAATTCAACTGTGTTTCCATGGTTAAAATAAAAATTGATTTTCACAATGATTGTGAGTTTGTACACTGCAATATATTCATACCAGTTCACGTACTGAGCTATTATTGCACATTTATACCCCTTACTGAACTGAACAATAGTTACATATTAGCAACACATACATTTTTGAAAATATATCAGTGCACTTCAACGAAGGAGATATTTAATGTTGCTATGTGACTGTGCAATGTGTAGACATGAACAGCAATCATTGCAGTGAAAAGTAATTACAGTTCTCTGAACTTATAAGGCTGAGATTACTGTGATTATTCAAATGAGCAAAAGTCAGTTTTCAAAGCATGTTGGATGCAAAATCATTGGTTCCATTGTGGGATACTTGACCTGAAAACAATAGTATTGTTACAATGGATTAAATTAAAATATGGATCTGACTACAGATGTTAGAAAGACAAACAGACTATTCTGTAATAATTATAAGGATAATGAATTCATAATAAATGTTGTAATCAGAACAAATAAGTTGACTCAACATTTTAAAAGCCCTTTGCTCTGATGTTGATTAGACATCATTAAGATCGGTAAACTGAAGACTAAAATATAACAGCTGGATTGATGGATTGAGGACATGAGCCATTCGGTAATGATTGAAAAGAAATGACTTTTGCTCAAAACGCAGACAATACAGAAGTAATGTATTTCATTCAATTAGTTTACATGTAGAAACGTATGTTTTTAAATTATTTAATTTTATCCTGATCGATGTTCAAACATTTGTGTCTGAATTAGGAAGAAAATAAGGAGATAACGAAAGTTAATATCAGAGTGACTACAAGATACAGTACATGATATTTGATAGAAAAAGGAATTTGCAAAATTTTGTAATTATTGAACATTGATAACCAATTAACTCCTCAGGTACTGAAGCAGTCCAACCCCAAGAACAACAAGATCTGGACAATCTCCAGGTTTGTGCTGACAAGGGGCAAGTAACATACATGCCACACAAATGCAGGCTGCGACCATCACGTATAAGAAATGACCTAAATACCATCACTCGACATTCAATGCTGTTGCCATCACTGAACACCAACTATCAACACTATCCTGGGGATAATCATTGATCAGAAACTGAATTGGTCTCACCACACAAACGCAGTAGCGACAAGAGTAATTCAACTCCTTGCTCCTGAAAGCCTGCCCAATAGCTACCAGGCACAAGTCAGGAGTGTGATGGAATACTCCCCACTTGCCTGGATTAGTGCCGCCCTAACAACACTCAAGGAACCCATGGCCACTTCCATCTCGAAGGACAAAGGCAGCAACTAGATGGAAATACAACTACCTTCAAGTTCCCCTCCAAGGTACTAACCCACCCTGACTTGGGAATATATTGCCATTCCTTCACTGTCGGTGGGTGAATGTCCTGGAAATCCCCACCCCAATGGTATTGAGGGTCAACCCACAGCAGGTAGACTGCAGCGGTTCAAGAAGACAGCTCAGCACCAATTTCTCAAGGGTAACGAGGGATGGGCAATAAACGCTGGGCGCAGCCAGTGACAAGCAAATCACATCGAATAAATATTAAAATAATGTCTGCAAGATCAAAACATCTCCAACTCTGTCCTAGCTGCAATCTCTGCCTCTTCTTATTGACAAAGATAAAAGGTTACCTTGCTCAACTTTCTCATCAGTACAGTATTCCCCCCAGCCCTCTCTTATACCAACCAGCAGCATTCCCATCACCAGCAGCAACTCCGCTTCAAATATTTTGTCAGTAACTTTTCATTAACTGGTTACTTCAATTACAATGCAATCTCTACAAACAGACAAAGTACCTTTAAGGCGACAACACATTTTCTAACAACTTTTCTTGATCTCTCTCTGCCATTCTTTTTGGTTATATGAGGTAGGGAGGGATTGGATCACCACAGTGATGTAAGATATATGTAACACAGTGAGACAGGAAAGCTAATATGGCTCACGTTGACTCTTAGACCCCACACAGTGGAACAACACATTCACTGCATAATAAACACAACACAACATTTCAACCCGGTGTGACAGTAATAAAATGTGGATCGGTTGGACAGGCTGGATTTGTTTCAGCCGGAGTTTGGGAGAGTGAGGGGTGACATGACTGAAGTGTCTAAGATCCTGAATGGTTTGTTAAGGAGTTCGTGGAAAGGATGTTTCCTCTTGTGGGTCATACGTGAACTCGAGAGAACTGCTTTAAAATTAGATTCACCCTTTCAGGACAGAGATGAGGAGATTTATTTCCTCTCAGAGGGCTGTGCAACTTTGGAACTCTTTGGCCCAGAAGGTGGGCTTAATGAATATTTTTAAGACACAGGTTGATAGGTTCTTGTTAAGGGACGTTGGGGGAAGATGGAACACAAATCACTAACAGATCAGGCCTGGCCTTATTGAATGTTGGATGGGCTTGAGGGGCTGAAAGGTCATGAAAGGTCACCTTCTGCTTCTTTCTCACATGACACCGGACTAAGAGCTTTGTTGAAAATTCATTCACTGGATGTCGGTGCCACTGGCTATGGGCAGCATTTATTACCCAGAGGGCAGGTAAGAGTCAACCACATTGCTGTGGGTCAGGGGTCACATGTAGA
The DNA here is from genome assembly GCF_047496795.1 of Chiloscyllium punctatum. Taxonomy (NCBI): domain Eukaryota; kingdom Metazoa; phylum Chordata; class Chondrichthyes; order Orectolobiformes; family Hemiscylliidae; genus Chiloscyllium; species Chiloscyllium punctatum. The sequence goes on from NC_092752.1 coordinate 74,956,447, forward strand.
CTAGATCAGGTAAGGATGGCAGCTTCATTCCCTAAAGGACATCAGTGACCGAGATGGGTTTTTCCTGATAATCGAGAATAATTTCATCAATAGACTCATAATTCTAGATGATTATTGAATTCAAACTGATGAAACTGACTGACCATATGGCTGTCAGTGACTCCAACACAAGTGAATGGAAACATTGCTCAGAGTCTGGTTCTGGAACATTCAACACAACCAGGAAATAAAAAAAAGTGAATAATTAGCTGAAAACAAGGCCACTGTTCTGTTAGAGACAAAACCATTCAATGTTCAGTTACTGAACATTATTGACTCACAGAATATTCTAACCTACAGAATCGCAGTAAAAGGGGAAAGTAAATAACATTCTTGGCAAAGACAGAATGAACCAACTTCTTGTATAAAAACAGTGAGAACAAAGGGGTTGAATCCTCCACAAACTGACAAATCAGATTTGTAGACAGAGATTGGAATTCTTTAGAAAAAACCCTTTCTTGCTGATGGTGTGTGCTAGAAACCATTCTCAGTGTGAACTGCCACTTATTTCCTTTGAAGAAAATCTGTTTCCCCTCAGAAAAGGAGGTGTGTTGCTCACTTACAGACTGACTTACAGACAAAGGAAACCTGATCAGGGACTCGCAGGTTAATTAAGCTATTAGTGACAGTCCATTGCACACAACAAGAGCTCAGACCACAACAGATTCTAGTGAAACCAACAATGCAATGAAAACGGTGAATTAGTCTTTATAATCATGCAGCCTCTCTCAATCAAATAAGCCCAGTCAACTTGTCAACATTTTAAAACTATTAATATCAATGAATATATATTTATTTCCATTCCTAATTTCCTCCAAAAAATGTATCTGATTTTTCGTTTCAAAATATATTTTAAATGGTGTATTCCAAATCACAATTCATTTCCAATTATTCTTAGAGCAAAACAACTTGCAAACTAAAATAGTTTTCATGTCAATAATGACACTGGAAACTTTGTTATGTAGGTTAACCACATTTCCAAATATTGTTTTGGTTCATGATTGCAGTGAAGCTAAAATTAATGTCTATTTATTTTCTCTGATATCCTTCCATTACTTTATTCCCTAATAACAATGCCCATGGTGTAATGGGTGACAAACATTAAATAAAATTGAAATTCAATGCAAGAACTGGAACAAATAATCACATATTATTCAGTTCATTCATTGTTGTTGATTATCAGTTCATTGTATGATCACGTTAAATTCACTTAAATAATCACAGTACAATTCTCACCTGTATAGATATGTAAAGTGAATGTCAAATTATTAATGTTTCATGTAAAACCAAATTCACATTTTGTTCTGTTTGAATCCAGGAATGACAGAATATGTTACATTATTATGGATGAACGTAGGATCATTCGGGAGGCAGAGGGGATTATAGATCTGGGCTTTAGGGAAGTAGTAACTCCAAAGATTGCAGACAGATGGGTGTCAGTGAGGGGGACTGGGAGGAAGCAGCCAGTGCAGGGACCCCCTGCGGCCGTTCCCCTCAAGAACAAGTATACCGTTTTGGATATTTGTGGGGGGGGCGACTTACCAGGGGTAAGCAATGGGGCTCAGGCCTCTAGCACGGAGCCTGTCCCTGTTGCTCAGAAGGGAAGGGTGGAGAAGAGCAGAGCAATAGTTATTGGGGACTTCATAGTTCGGGGCACAGACAGGCGGTTTTGTGGGGGCGAGAGAGACTCACGTTTGGTATGTTGCCTCCCAGGTGCAAGGGTACGTTACGTCTCTGATCGTGTTTTCCGGGCCCTTAAGGGGGAGGGGGAGCAGCCCAAAGTCGTGGTCCACATTGACTCCAACGACATAGGTAGGAAAAGGGCTGAGGATGTTAGTCAGGCTTTCAGGGAGCTAGGTTGGAAGCTCAGAGTTAGAACAAACAGAGTGGTTGTCTTTGGTTTGTTACCCGTGCCATGTGATAGAGAGTCGAGGAATAGGGAGAGAGACCAGTTAAATGCGTGGCTACAGGGATGGTGCAGGAGGGAGGGATTCCTGTATTTGGATAAGTGGGTTTCTTTCAGGGGAAGGTGGGACCTCTATAAACAGGATGGTCTACACTTGAACCTGAGGGGCACCAGTATCCTTGGGGGGAGGTTTGCTAGTGCTATATGAGTGGTGGGGGGGGGGGTTTAAACTAACTCTGCAGGGGCATGGGAACCTAGACTGTAGCTTTAGGGTGCAGGACCTGGAGTGTAGGGAGGTTAGGAACATGGCATCAATCTCAAAGGAGGGTGCCTGTAAACAGAAAAGTGGCTTGAAGTGTGTATACTTCAATGCAAGAAGTATACGAAATAAGGTAGGTGAACTTGCAGCATGGCTTGGTACCTGGGATTTCGATGTTGTGGCTATTACGGAGACATGGGTAGAACAGGGGCAGGATTGGCTGTTGCAGGTTCCAGGGTTTAAATGTTTTAGTAGGATCAGAGGTGGGGGTAAAAGAGGGGGAGGTGTGGCATTGCTTGTCAAAGATAGTATTACTGTGTTAGAAAGGACGATGGATGAAGACTTGCCATCTGAGGTCGTTTGGGCTGAGGTTAGGAATAGGAAAGGTGAGGTCACCCTGTTAGGAGTTTTCTACAGGCCTCCTAATAGTCTTAGAGATGTAGAAGAAAGGATTGCGAGGATGATTCAGGAGAAGAGTGAAAGTAATAGGGTGGTTGTTATGGGGGACTTTAACTTTCCAGATATTGACTGGGAAAGCTATAGTTCGAGTTCGTTAGATGGGTTGGTGTTTGTCCAATGTGTGCAGGAGGGTTTCCTCACACAATATGTAGACAGGCCAACAAGAGGTGAGGCCATACTGGATTTGGTTCTGGGTAACGAATTGGAGGTAGGTGAGCACTGTGGGGCAGGGAAATTATGATGTGGAGAGGCACGACGTAGGATGCGTGGCTTGGAAAAGTAGGCTTCAAGGGAAGAGTGCAATTGATATGTGGAACTTGTTCAAGGAGCAACTATTGAGTGTCATGTGAGGGAGCCGTGGTTTAATAAGGAATTGGAATCCCTTGTTAAAGGAAGAGGGCGGCCTATGTCAAGATGAGGCGTGAAGGTTCAATTGGGGTGACTGAGATTTATAAGGTAGCCAGGAAGGACGTGAAGACAGAGCTAAGAACAACAAGGAGGGGACATGAAAAGTCATTAGTTGGTAGGATTAGAGAAAAACCTAAGGCTTTCTATAGGTATGTCAGGAATAAAAGAATGACTAGGGTAGGAATCGGTCCAGTCAAGGATAGTAGTGGAAAATTGCGTGTGGAGGCTGAAGAGATTGGGGAGACACTGAATGAATACTTGTCATCAGTATTCACTCAGGAACAGGACATTGTTGCCAATGTGAATACTGAGTTACAAATAATTAGAATGGATGGCTTTGAGGAATGTAGGGAAGAGGTGTTGGAAATTCTGGAAAGGGTGAAAATAGATAAGTCCCCTGGGCCTGATGGCATTTATCCTAGGATTCTCTGGGAAGCAAGGGAGGAGATTGCAGAGCCATTAGCCTTGATTTTTATGTCCTCGCTCTCTACAGGAATAGTGCCGGAAGACTGAAGGATAGCAAATATGGTTCCCTTGTTCAAGAAGGGGAGTAGGGATAACCCTAGTAACTATAGGCCGGTGAGTCTCATTTCTGTTGTGGGAAAAGTCTTAGAGAGAATTGTAAGGGATAGGATTTATGAACATCTGGATAGGAATAATGTGATCAAGGATAGTCAGCATGGTTTTGTGAAGGGCAGGTCATGCCTCACAAACCTTATTGAATTCTTTGAGAAGGTGACGAAGGAGGTGGATGAGGGTAAAGAGGTAGATGTGGTGTATATGGATTTTAGTAAGTCATTTGATAAGGTTTTAGTAAGGCATTTGGTAGGCTACTGTAAAAAATACGGTGGTATGGCATTGAGGGTGAGTTGGAGGTTTGGATTAGGAATTGGCTGGCTGGAAGAAGACAGAGGGTAGTAGGTGATGGTAAAGGTTCATCTTGGAGTGCAGTTACTAGCGGTGTTCTGCAAGGATGTGTTTTGGGACCATTGCTGTTTGTCATTTTTATAAATGACCTGGAGGAGGGGCTAGAAGGTTGGGTGAGCAAGTTTGCGGATGATACGAAAGTCAGAGGAGTTGTAGACAGTGAGGAAGGATGTGGCAGATAACAACGGGATATAGATAAGCTGCAGAGCTGGGCAGAAAGGTGGCAAATGGAGTTCAATGTAGGTAAGTGTGAAGTGATTCACTTTGGTAAGAGTAACAAGAATTTGGGGTACAAGGCTAATTGTCGGTTACTTGGTAGTGTGGATGAGCAGAGGGATCTTGCTGTCCATGTACACAGATCTCTGAAAGTTGCCACCCAGGTAAATAGTGCGGTGAATAAGGCATATGGCATACTGGCTTTTATTGGTAGAGGAATTGAGTTCCGGAGTCCTGAGGTCATATTGCAGTTGTATAAGACTCTGGTGCGGCTGCATCTGGAGTATTGTGTGCAGTTTTGGTCGCCATACTATAGGAAGGATGTGGAGGCACTGGAACGAGTGCAGAGGAAGTTTACCAGGATGTTGCCTGGTATGGTAGGAAAATCGTATGAGGAGAGGCTGAGGCACTTGAGGCTGTTTTCATTGGAGAAAAGAAGGTTTAGGGGTGACTTGATAGAGGTGTACAAGATGATTAGGGGTTTAGATAGGGTTGACCATGAGAACCTTTTTCCACGTATGGAGTCAGCTATTACGAGGAGGCATAGCTTTAAATTAAGGGGTGGTAGGTATAGGACAGATGTTAGGGGTAGATTCTTTACTCAGCAAGTCGTGAGTTCATGGAATGCACTGCCAGTAGCAGTGGTGGACTCTCCCTCTTTATGGGTATTTAAACAGGCATTGGATAGGCATATGGAGGATAGTGGGCTAGTGTAGGTTAGGTGGGCTTGGAACGGCGCAACATCGAGGGCCAAAGGGCCTGTACTGCGCGGTATTTTTCTATGTTCTATGTTCTATTATGGGAAACAGGAACAAGTGAAGGTGGTGGCTCTCTGACGTGAGGCCTTAAAGCCAAAGGGCCAGGTGGTAGTTACAGTGGGGGGAGGTACCTAGTGCCCCGCTCTCCTCAGAAGGCAGTGAGGATGGTGACACTGACTGGAACGGGTTAGATGACAAAGCGCCCATGTATGGACAGAGGGACGACAATGGGTGGGATGACCCACCGCCCTATAAGGCCCAGAAGGCCGTGTCTATGGCACCACTGGGCATCAAAGCTCAAACTTGGACAGACAGTAGGGAGCAACAAGGGGAACTGACAGAAACCAAACCTGAACCGTTCACCCGCTGAATAACAGATGTTGGTGAATGAACACCCAGCCTGATAGAGAAATGGTAACAATGGGCCTTATTGGGACAATATGGATGAATTAGTAGAGGTACACAGTCTCACCGAAGGTGATGTATGGACCCTCCCTCGGCCCAAGATGCCCTGAAGTGTACAGCAGAAACTGTACCTGCAATGAGAGGATGGGGTGCGAGCCGGTTCCCCCCCAGAGTACAGCTGATCCATGGCACCAGGCATTTACAGATATTGCAGGGACACACTGGGGAGGGTACAGGCTGAATGGGCTAAAATAACCTTGGACTCTCAGGGAACCAAGGGTAATATCGGGGATCATACAGAGAGGAAGCCTGAGGTGTGTAAGGACTATGGGGGATTACCAAACCCTAACATGTGATGATGAAATCGGTTTGATGCATTTAAAAGATGACATGGGACCCTATTTAACTGTAATTATAAACATGGGACTCTCAGTGGGAGATAATTCGAACCACATTCTGAATTGGACCATGAGAGCTGAGGCAAACACAGAAACACAGGGGAATAGCTGCAGTACAGGGAGGGTAACCAGACCCACAATGTTACAAGGGAAGCAGGAAAGGGCACATAGACAAGGAACGTAGGCAGAGAGAGGGAGATAGGTGTTCGTATTGTGAGTGGCCTGTGTTCATGTAGGTATATGCATAGCCCATGAATATTCATTGACGAGCTGTTAAGGGGCCAACACTTGCATGATTCTAACACCGGAGCATCTTTGGCAGTTAGCGAAAAGGATTTACCCCTCACCCCCTCAATTACTAAAATGAGAGCAGTCGGAGAGGGAACCTAGGAAGCTGGATGAAGCAAACCTGCCCCGATGTAGACCGGGAGTATGACAAAACGTATTCAGGTATGGAGGTGTGACACTCAAGAAGGGACCATTCTGGGAGTTGCTCCTATTTATTCTAAAATGGCAACTATTGACATCAACACCTGAATTTAAACATGGGGATACTCCGGCCAGGACTGGGACAGAAAGAAAAGGAGAGGCAACCTCTCTGGAGTAGCTACATTGCAGGGAGAATGGGACAGTCAGAGAATCTGGTGGGTTATAGCTCGGACCCACTCAGTGGTGTGCGTAACTCAAACAGGAAAGTGGGTTGTTATCTATCGACCCTGTAGAGATCGAGGGCCCTCTCACTCCCCACACAAACGGGATCTCATCAAAGCTGGGGCTAAGGAGGCAGTAATTGTGACAGTGATAGATTGACAGAAGCTGGAAATAGTCTGGGTCCATACCTGTGGACATTGAATGGCAGAAGAGAGTGGTGTTTACTGACTGAGGAGAACAGTCCACCAAGATACTATTACCTAAGGGATCCCACAATATTCCAGTATATCCCACCGATGTGTGTTTGATGGATTTCGTCACACTGATCGAACCACAACACCTCATCACCTCAAGCGGTGAGAAAGAACATATCCAGATATTAGACAGAGTATTGGATCAGATTAGCCAGGCCAGGCTTAAAATTAATGCACAGAGAGTGCAACTGGGAAGGTAGGGAGAGACGGAACTGGGACATCATATTGGGGAGATCAAATCAGGAATGGAGAGGGAACAGTCCCAGTGGGAACAAAAACTATGATTATAAAATTATCTACCCACACACCGTAAAGGGATCAGGCAAACTTTAGGATTGTTCAATTATTGTGGGAATTTTGTGAGGAATTATCCAGAAATAGAGAACCACCAGTAGCCCTGGCAGAAGCGTGGACATTACCCAGCATGCCTTTAGTATAGTTCATGACTGGGCTCGGTGAAGGTATATCACCCTGTCTGGGGGCCACATTGAGCATGAAGAACAGGTAAGAGAGATAGTGGAAACAGCTAACTTTCTCAGTGAAGCAGCAATAATGAAGATTAGAGCTCACAGGAAAGTAGAAACCCCACACCAACAGGGTAGTTGGTGAGCATGGGTGAGCATATTTACTGAAACAGTACAGACATTTGAGGAAGATGCAGTGGCAGTAGCTACAGAAGCGAGAAAGGAAAGTTTAAAGACATTTCCAGAGACAGTCCCATAGCAGGAGAAACAGGAATGGGAAAAGGGTGGGGCAGTAATAGGACATAGGATGATCCAGCAGTGCCACTGTATAAGACAAACATTATTAAAAACATATCATGGGCTGGCCCATATTGAGCAGGATAAAATGTAATATTGGATGATCAACTACAGGGGTGTTCTGGAACAAGAAGATTTTGTCGAAGGGGTGTAGTCTGTACACGGTGTGAGCCAGGGAAAACAATCAGGATAAAATGGAGGCAGTAGCAGGGACCCAGGGGCCCATGGGAACAATTACAGATGGATTTTACATACACCCCCATCCCAATCCCAGGGAAGGAAATCCTGCTGGGTCTTAATAAACAGGTTTACTCAGTGGGCGGAAGCATTCCCCTGCAGATTCTGACCAAGGGACACAGGTTCTAGGAAACGAGGTTAAGCAGCTCTGTGGCCTATTTGGTACTGAGCAGAAATCTCATCTCACATCCCACCCCCAGAGCTCAGGGACAGAAGATGGAATGAAGCAGACACTGAAAGCTAGTCTGTTAAGTCCCTGACAGAGACAGGCCGGGATGGGTTAGTGTACTCCCCACAATCCTAATGAAACTGACGTCAACCCCAGCAAAGGGAACTGAGCAATCCCCCTTTGAATTTGGACTATGCAGCTGCCAGAGGGTATGGTAGTGGGAGGGCAGGAGATGTACAATGGCAAGGATAGGGTGAAACAATTAGTGAAAGAACTGACAAAGCAACTGCATGAGCTGAGAGGGGAAGTTGCAGACGGACAGAGAATCAGAGACTGGGAAAGGGAGCTCATAAACATCCGAGCTGACAGCCCGAACCCAGGAGATCGGGTCAGGGGGGAAATATTAGTGGAACGTATGAAAGAAACACATCCAAATGCTGGACTTGGCTGGGGGAGCCACAGAATTCCAGAGAGGGAACTCTTCCATCCTGCATTAGTAAGGAGCTCTGAATAAACATTGGTCGTGCTGCTCAGCACAGAACTCAAGGCTCCTCTTTGATATTTCTCCCACCAACAGTTGTGCAGAGGTATGTTGGTGGCTGGAGGTCTGTGACCAGTGCCTCTGTTCCACAAGGGTCAGAGCTGGGACATCTGTCCTTTGTAACACGTAGAAGTGATTAGCCTGAAAATGTAAACAATTTAATTAGCAAGTTTGTAGATGGCACAAAGTGAAGAAGTCGTGAATTGTGAAGAATGTTGTCAAAGGAAACATCAAGGACGAGATCAGTTGGAAGGTTATGCGGAGAAATTGCAGATAGATTTTAATTCAGACAAGTGTGACGTGATGCGTTTAGGGCGGCTCATTGTAAGAGGAATGTATACACTAAAAGGAAGTGCCCTGAGCAGCACTGATATACAGAGGGATCTTCAGGTGCAAGTTCACAGCTCCCTGAATGTGGTGAAGGAGGTGGATGGCAGGCTCGCCTTCTTCTGTCAGGGGAGTGAATATAAAACTGTCATTAGGCCACCTTTGGGGGATTGTGGGCTGTGTTGGGCACCGCATTATAAGGAGGATGTGAAGGCTTTGGAGAGGGTGGAAATGGGTTTACCAGGATGTTGACTGGATTGGGAGAGGTTGGAAAATCTTGGATTGTTGTCTTTGGAAAGTCAGTGGCTGTGGAGTGATCCGAGAGGCACAAACAGAGTGAATACTCTGAATCGTTTTCCAAGTGGAAATTACCAATTCCACAGGCCATAGATTTAAGGGGAGAGGGGGCAAGTTTAAAGGAAATGAAAACTGAAAGAACAGAAGATGTTGTAAACCAGAAAGAAAAACAGAAGTTTCTGAAAAAGCTCAGCAGTTCGAGCAGCATCTGTGAAGAGAAATTAGTTAACATTTCTGAGCAAGGGGGACCGGACCCGAAACTTTAACGGATTTTTCTTCACAGATGCTGCATGACCTGCTGAGCATTTCCAACAGCATCTGTGCAAGTTAAAAAGGAGTTGTGTCAGACAAGTTTCTTATGTAGGAGGTGGTCAGTGACAAGAAAGTACTTGCCTGAGAGATGGTAAAAGCAGAAACAATCACAATGTTTAAGAGGCATTTGGACAGACAGATAAGCGGACATGGGGTGGCAGGGATATGGATCATGTACAGGCAGATGGAATCAGTTTGGAATGGCATCATGATCCACACAGACATGGTGGGCCGATTATTCCGGTGCTGTACTGTTCTGTTTTCCAGGGGGGAGAATGTGTGGAGCGAGAGATAATATTTTGAGTATAATATGTCTCTTCTTTAGAACACACAGTAAGTTGATGCATTTTGAGAGAAGCAATGTAGAAAGGGAATATATATTTGAATGGCACAGACATAGAGAGCAGGACAGCAGGAATGCGGGACAATGTGTACAAATCCTTAAAGGAGAGAGAACATAAAGTATTTTGAGTAAACGTATAGGATGCTGGGCTTCATTAATAGAGGGAATGATAACATACTCATGGAAACAATGCAGACCGTTGACAAAGTTCTAGTTAGGTCACAGTCAATCATTGCATCCAATTGTGGCCACCAGATTCCTGGTTCAGGATGAGGAAGTTAAAATACCACAGAGGGGCCTGTTCCATACTTTGCTTCTCTTTCAGGATGCATTGGCGACTCAAGGGTTAAACATTCTCCTGCCAAAGGTCTTACTGCCGTATTGTAAGAATACAAGGCCTGTACTCTTCCAATACAGATTGAACACCTCAGTAGGGGTGAGGCGGACTGTACCTTCGAAACAGAACCTCTTGGAGCCACACATGTGGATTCCACCATAACACCAGATAGAGCAATTTGCCCTTTCCAGACAAGACGGAGAGCCCTGGGCACAACCCTGTTAAACTGCCTCCTGCTCCCATTGTCTTACTTCCCCTCCATATTAGCATAGGTAAGTGAATCCCCCATTTACTGAAAGAAGAACCTTTCTGCCTTAATCTCTTCCTGTCAACACATAATCATGAACAATACGATAATCAGTTTCTGTAATCCATCACACACTATCACAGGACATTGGCATTCATCAAGCTTTGTTAATTCATAATTACCAGCTTTAAAATAGGTAATGGCAATCGCCCATGTGACTGATATGCCTTTGTCTAATTCTTATTAAATATACTGTCTCTGTGGGTAAGGCAGAGATTCGTGAAAATGACTCTGTACAAATAGACACTCGGCTACTTTAGAGATTCTTTGAAACTCTTGCCAGCTGTCCGATAATAAAGCTACTGCTGTTGTATAGAAAACTTGTGTCGTCTGGATTTATGGAACAAAACAGACATTAACAAGGAAGGATATGAGTGATCTTCAGGGTGTGGAGTACAGACTTACTGGAGTGGTTCACTGATGAAGAAAATGCAGTCACTGGATTGATTTGAAGAGATTACTATTTTATTTGAAGTGACGAAGTAGAAAATATTTTTGATGAAGCTGTATAAGATTATAACAGACCTAGATATAGCAGACAAAAATATCTGTATTCGATAGGTGATAGCACAAGAATTAAGACCAGATGTGAGGTTTTGAGACCGTGGGAGATGAGTAAGTGTTTCTGCTGACTGTATTGGCTGGAAATATGCAGAACATGCTGCCTATTATGGTGGTGCAAGCAGAGAAGATGAATGATTGATAAAAAAAATATCAGATCTGAGGGAAATAAAATCGCAGAGTTTGGGGGATGGATGGAGAATGAGAATATTGGATTCTACTACAGAGAGCCAGCTTGGATTTGATGGGCCTCTTTCTGTGCTATAATGCATTTTATTTGGACTTGCTTAACTTGCTCTGGTCACCGATTAAGATGTCATTTCTGTAAATCTGCTCAGTGTTCCGACTCAGACCAATACAGGCTGTCCCTCCGCAGCAGGAGATAATGTTTACTGCTTTATACTGGGTTCTTTTGGGGGGTGCGGGGTGGGGTGGTGGGGGGGGGGGGGGGAGGGAGTCTAACAGTGTGTGTAACAGTCTGCCAGCATTTATCTGAAATGGCAAAACACCAGTGCAGCCAGACTAGGGACAGACCCTGGAAATGTGAGGAATACAGGAAGGGAATTCTTTACCCATCCCACCTGGAAACTGGCCAAACCAGTCATATTGGGGAGAAGCTGTTCACCTGATGTGTGTGTGTTGGGGGGGCGGGGGGGGTGTGGGGTGTGGGGGGTAGGGATTCACTCAGGCATCCATTCTGCTGAGACACCAGTGAATTTACTCATAACCATAAGTTGAAGGATTTTTTTCTCTTGTTCACACCATGTAATGAACAATGGTTTTGGCAGCTCATAAAGTTTTGCATATAGAGAACTTACTTTTGGTAATGTTCACAACATTGTTGAATATGTACAGATTCACACTGGGTACAGATTTTTATTTTCCTTTATTCATTCACAGGATGAGGGTGTCGCTGGCCCGGCAGCATTTACTGCCCATCCCTAATTACCCAGAGGGCAGGTAGGAGTCAACCACATTGCTGTGGGTCTGAAGTCACAATGTAGGCCAGACCAGGTAAGGATGGCAGCTTCCTTCCTGAAAGAGCATTAGTGAACCAGATGGGTTTTTCTGACAATGATTAATGGTCATCATTAGACTCTGAATTCACAAGTTTTTTTTTTGAATTCAAATTGCCCCAAGTGCCGCAGCAGGCTTTGAACCCAGGTCTTCAGAACGTCATCTGGGGCTTTGGATTAACTGTCTAGTGACAATACCACTCGGACAATACTTCCCCACATCACTGTCCATCTGCACAGAGTGAACAGCAGTTTTCTGGTTGATCAGAACAGGGTAATCACACCTACGTTTGCTGAATAATTGCAGGAGTTGGATGTTGATGGGCTATTGACACCCATCTCTGAACCATGTATTCTGGGGTTTGTTTCTATTGTCTTGTTATCTTTTGGGGATAAAAACAGTTTCAATTAGCTTTCTATTAAATGCATGGCAATCAAGTCAATCCCATAACTCTCAGACAGATTAGTTTCTGTAGAAGGACTCTCCATCTCCCCGACCTCCTCCATCCTCACCTCCAACAGTACAATAATCTCACAGAGTCTCTTTATGACTATGAATGAGACAATCTGATCAGCTGCTTCTTTCCCAACTCCTATGTCAAATTGGCTCTTAATCTCCCCTTGCTGCAGTTGTGATCCTGCCTCATTGTACAGTGATGCTCGCATTTCATTTCTTGGCCTATCCGTGTTCATGATACTGCATGTAGCTTCTTACATATACGGCTTACAGTGCAAGAGTTTAGCTCTTTCCTTCCACCAACAGCAGTAGAATTGTACTCCAACAATACTTACAGAATCACGGCCCAGCATATTCCCCAACTTGCCTCTTACCATCAAACCAGAGGATCAATCCTCGTTCAACTGAGAGAATTCAGGAGGGCATGCCAGTAACAGCAGCATGAATACCTAAAAATGAGGTGTTAACCTGATGAAGTTACCAAAGAGGACTACTTGTGTTCCAAACAGCATAAGCAGCAAGTGATAGACAGAGCAAAGCAATCCGGGAAACAACAGAACAGATCTAAGATCTGCAGTCCAGCCACATCCAGTTGTGAATGAAGTCAGAGCACAGCTGGAGTTCTGAGGACAGTTCTCTTCAAGATATTAACCAACAAGAATGTCAGACTGGATTAATTATCATAAAACTCAAGTCCGTTTGATATTCATATATTTACAATCAGTGTTCAATTCACCAAATGTAGCTGAAGGAAAAGATAATCTTCAAGTGATTGTAACAGTGGAGACATCTGAATACTTGATCAGCAAATTAAAGCCTGTTGTGTTTAGATAGTAATAATTTTAAAGAGATTTTAAAAAGTAAGGTGGCTTGAATATAATGGAAGAAGTTGATTGGTAGGGAACTGATAATCTTGTTTTAATCTGAAGTTAATTTAGGATTAGTTAACAAATAAACACATGGTAGGGAATCCCAGCCCTATGGAGTGCACATCCAGTTCCATTTGGGAAAACCAGGACACTTCTTGTCTGAGCGACAACCACAAGAACATGGAGGTGACACGGGAAATGTCAGGAACACTCGTTTGACTGCGGTTAAAGTACTGCACACACTTCTGATCCCCTTATTCCAGGGTTGATGTGATCACACCAGAGAGGGTACAGAGGAGATTGATCAGAATGTTTCTACAATTGGAAAATTTCTGCTTTGGGGAAAGGTTGGATAGGCTGGGGATGATTTCTGAGGAGGATGAGCTGAGATTTAATTGAAGTGATAAAATGCTGAGGAATCCAGATCGAGTGGATAGGAAGGAGCTATTCATTAACTGAGAGGTCAGAAACTGAAGGATTTAGATTGAAACTAATTCTCAGAAAGAATGGGAGGGGAGAATTCATTTCACTCCGAGATGGTGGGGAGCAGGATCTCATTGATGGGGTGGCAGAGGCAGGAACCAGCATCACATTAGAATAAAAGGACATGGATGTAACTGAGATGCTGGAACATGCAGGGCTGCGGACTAAAGTCTGCAGAATGGGATCATTGTGATTGATTTAACATTTCTCCAGAATATTAAACTCAAGTCCAATTTGAGAATTTATGAACATCATCCGACCTGAATTCCAAATGTCAGAATACATTTATCAGAAAGTTACAGCATAGATCGAGGCCACTTGGCCTATCTTGCATGTGTTGGCTATAATACAATGACCCAGGCTTTACAGCGTTCTGTACTCACCAATGAGAACAACAATTTCAGACTGCGTACTCTGCCCTCTATGTTGTTATAATCTGTTTTTTCAATGTATTTCTTTGATACCTGCTCACCTTGTTTCCTGGTTTCTTTCCCAGCCCCAACTACCATTTCTGCAATTTAATCTCTCCTGCCTTCCCCCGTGTGACAGACTGTTTTTGTCCTTGTCTCACTCCCACATTGCTCACAACTTGTTACATTTCTGATGGTTCGCAGACCTCTGTGACTGCACTGCGCCCCCTGGGTCAGTGGCACAAGTTTTGAATTCTCTTCCTCATGAGATAATCGGAAATCTTTCTGGCTGCAGTTTCCCCCAGATTTTATTTTGAAAAAAAAAGAGGATTTGTGTCAGAGCCAAGTATTTGTGAGCTTCATCCAAAATCCTGAACACTTAAACATAATATGTGACCCTCCCACAGATGTGCAGGTTTGATGGATTGGCCGTGCTAACATGACCTGTAGTGTGTAGGTTAGATGGGTTGGGTTAGCCATGGTAAATGTGGGGTTACGGAGTTAGGGTGGGACAGCAAGTCATTGCAGACTCGATGGACCAAATAGTTTCTTTGTGTGCCTAAAGGATTCTCTAATTCTAACTAGTTGTGATTGTTGTCACATTTTCCTAAGTCCAGGTTCATTCAACTCAGGTACACATGCTGCCTTTTGTGTTTCTGTGGGTGCTCACTCAATCCTTTCCTTCTGTTTTACATCAATTTCACACTGTATGTGAGGGTGGAAATGAATGTGTAAATATAAACACTCCAACCGAAACCCCTCACAAGTCAGGAACTGTTTCTGCTACGAGCATCACTCACAACAGGAAAATAAAGGTTCAGTCACACATCTGACAGAAACACAGAAGTTATAATCACCAGGAAAGGCTTAACAGCTTAAAACTCTTTTCCTAAGAAAAGAGGAGGCTGAGAGACAACCTGGTACAAGTAGGAAACTTTGTGTCTGTGTTTTCAGAGATTTGTGGTTGAAATCATTGGGTTAAAGAATGATCATTGCCCCAGGTTATCAAAGGTGCTATCTAAATGTGCGTCTTTCTTTCTGCCTATCTGTCTGAGTCAACAATCAGATGGATATGTCATTGTCTGAGTGTTTTCCCAAATCCATGATTGAATCTGCCTCCTCCCACAATCTCAGGTGCCAGCTGCCTCTAGTCCACCCACATGGGCATGTTGAAGAGCATGACAGGAGAATGGATTGAAACCGAGAGTTCAATGCCAGAATGAAATAGGAAGAAGGAAATAAACAGGATTTTTGGATCCCAGGGGATACATGCTCCAGGATTAGTCCTTGTGGGTATTCCTGCAGTAACACGAGACAGCATTCCATGATGAGAGTTAAACCCGGGTGGCAGTAGAAGGAACCACTGAACATGAGCAGGTTTAGTTCAAACACAGGAGGTTTGTTCAGTCAGTAACAGTGTGTTAGACAGGGAGGTGAAGTGAGCAGTGACGGGAAATGTTACCACAAGCTGCAGATGGATCACTTTCATCGGAATAGGAGGAAGCCATTCAGCCCTTCAACCCTGCTCTGCCATTCAATAGATCATGGCTGATTTGTGGCCTAAGTTGCAATTTTCAAAACCATCCAAACTCATCAATAAACTCCTCTGCACCAGACAAGATCAATATTCAAAAATGAAACATCTGCAAATGCTTGGAAATCAGGAACAAAAACAGAAATTGCTGGAAAAAATCAGATCTGGCAGCATCTGTGGAGAGTGAACCTTTGGGTCCAGCGACCGGTCAAGTGACCACCTGCAGCTGACCATTCTGCCTTTTCTGTAACACTCTCTGGAACAGGTTCTGGTGCGAGAGGAATGAGACTGTCAATAGCAACTGAGAAAACAGGAGGATGTGCTCAATCAGAATAAAACCCATTTTGGTCTTTCACCTTTAATTCAACTGTAAATATTATTCATTATCATTTCAGAAATAAGATAATAGGCCAGAAATCAACTCTTCATGTCATTGGGTCTGAGAAACTGTTAATTCTGACCTGATCCAGCCTACATGTGAATCTAGACACTAAGTAACGTGGTTGACTCTGAACCATCTCTTGGGCAGTTAGAATGGATGACAAATGCTGCCCCAGCAAGTGATGCCGTGATCCCACGAACAAAAAAAACAAATCCAATCGCTGTGGTTACTTGTGAACTCGCTGGTGTTATTGGAAGAGGATGAATGGGAAGGTTTATGAGGTAAAGGGAGAAGAATGGTATTCAGTGAGGTGATCTTTTGGAAAACTGATGAACCAATCAGCCTCCTTTTGCGCAGTAACAATTCAGTGAATATTTCATTCTGAGCCCTCTAAGGAAATACAGAGCAGGGTTTGTAAAGCGGTCAGATTGAATGAGTGTCTCAGTGAACACAAGTGAGACACAGGTACAGAGAGGTTTTGGGATGGATTAAATTATATTTTAAACATTTGTATAGTCATCAACTTTACAGCAGTTAAAACTGGGAGTGGAATTAGAGCAGCAAATAAATCTTTTATATTTATGCAGCTAAAGGGGATGCTGGGTTAAGATACCATAGTTAGTGCTTATTTTATTCCAGGCACACCAGCCTAGGAGCACATCCCTCCTGTATCTATCCTCTCGAGCTCTTGAAGATTTTTGTTCCTTTGAAGTGTTTCATGTTTAGATACTCCAGAGAAGACAGCTTCAAGATCCTCAATCTCTCCTGCCAGGGCAATGCTGCTGTTAGAATTCAATTCACTGGTGCATGTTCCTGGCTGCTTCATGGACTGGAACTGACAATTGAGACTGAAAGGTTACTGTATACAATATCTCCAATGGTATTGCCAGATGTGAGTGGTTTTAGGAAAATGACCTTGACTTACGGGCATTGTGTGTCAGAGCACTTCCTGTTGTGGGGCATCGTGTTTAGATTCAATCTATTGATAACTATTCGAACTGACTTGCACTGGCTCCGTCAAAGTGGTCAGAGCATTATGGCTGTCATCGAAGCTGGTAACAAACTTCCCATGGGTTAAAAATCGTAAATGATAGAGTAGGTACGAGGTCTGATGGCACTGTTGGAGTATTGATGTTATTGTTAATCACATTAACTCGGCTGGAGTTGACTGAATTTATATTGTCTCTTTCTGAATCTCAGGATGTCTCTCTGGGCAGTAAGTCTCCACAAACAGCAACGTGACAGTGAGCAGGGATCATCTGTTTTGATTTAAATTGGGATTATAGCACTGCTGCTTCACAGCACCAGGTACAAGGTTGGAGTCCAGCCTTGGTCAACAGCCTGTGTGGAGTTCCCATATTCTCCCCAGGATAGTGTGGGCCCCCTCCAGGTGCTCTGGTTTCCTCCCACAGTTCAAAGATTTGTGTGTTAGGTGGATCAGTTGTGCTAAATTGTCTACAGTGTCCAGGATTGTGCAGACTCGGTGGATCAGCCATGGGAAATGCAGTGTTACAGGGATGGAGTGCTCCAGGTGGGATGCTCTTTGGATGGTTGGTGGGGTTTCATGGGCCAATGCTCTCCTGCCACACTTTTGGGATTCTATTCTATGATTGAGTATAAAGGCTACACAGCAGGGTGTCCTTGGAGAAGGAGCATGTGGTTTGTCTCAATGTTCGCGATGCCTTTAGATAGAGGTGGGCATCGCAGTGGATACAGTGCTTTATTTCCACTGCTGCTCCCTCTCCCCCAACTCTACTTTGATTTGGTCCCTTCCCACTCTGTCATTTGTAATAGTTTGCTTTGCCCTAATGGGCTTTGTTTGTAAATATTCTATTGGTTACATGGGTTGCTTACTGCTGGTAACAAAATATATTAACAAAACCCAAAATGGTGTAATGAGTATTTTGATGGTGGGAAGGTTGCTCAGTTGTGTGTGATAACATGTCTGGGTAGGAGAAATGGGGGGAAAAAGAACACTTCATAGCTCAAAGAAGAAGAACTGAAAAGCAGTTAAATCAAACCAAAGGTTCAGACAGAGAGGGAATATTTCCCTGGAGTTTGAGTAACTGGAAAGTGATGGTGTCCGGGAATAGACAGGATTTTGTTTTACAGGGCGTTTGAATTTTTTAAAAAAACTGTTATATTCAGATAGTTTCATTTCTTTTCTTTCAGTTTTATTTATTGTGGAATAAATACCTACAATATTTTAGAACCAAATTCACTAACCTTCTGTTAAATAAAATCCATCAAACCATCCCTCACTGAAAACTGATGTGGAGGTGCGATGTCCTGTAGAATCCCTGTCCACTTCTTCCTACCCGGGCTCCATGGTTATATACATACCTGGGAGATAGCAGCAGGAGGCCATTCGGCCTTTCAATCCTGCTCCACCATTCAATGGGAAACAGCCGACCATCCAGCTCAGTCTCCTGTTCCTGCTGCGTTCCAATCCCCTTTCGTGACTTTACCTCAAAGAACTATATCTAAGTCCTCCTTTGGTTTCACTGCCTTTTGCTCGAGTGATGTTGCTGTGTTACTGTGTGGGTGTGGGCAGGGGTAATATGATGGTGCTGCCTACTGGAGGATGTATTCAGTATCCCTCATCATCCTGCAGTAACATCAATTGGGTTTCAGCAACTAGAGATAGAAACCATTTCCAGGATATGGGCATCACTGGCTCAGCCAGCATTTATTCCCCATCTCTAGTTACCCTTCAGAAGATGGTAGTGAGCTGCTGTCTTGTACCATTCACAGTCCATTTGGCACAGATAGACCGACAATGCTGGGAGGGAGAGTGTTGCAGGATTTTGGCCGAGTGATTCTCGATCTTTGGTTCTTCAAATGCTGGTTAACTTAATCACAATCTGCACATGATTTTGAGATTTCGGTCTGCAAATCTTCACCATCTAGCACCCTGAATAAATGAATATGTACAGATTAGAAATTCAGAACAGACAGTCCTGGTTTTGCTGGAATATCTTTTTCCCCTTTTTTCCCCCAAAGCTGTAACCCTCCAGCCCACTTACTCTCTCCCACCATTCTGACTCTGCTACCCCTAATGTACACCCTCCCCATTCTCATGGAATTGTTGATAAACAGGTCTATGCCACCATTTCCCATCCCTGGTTAGACTCTGCACCCTTTCTGGGTTCACTTCCTTTCCCTTCAGTTGCTGCAAGTCAATAATGTAACAGCAGAATGAAACAAAAGGAAACAGAAAGGGAGGTGGCAGATCTTGGACAGAAGAGGAACCTTCAGTTTGGGAGAATGGGTCACATCCTTTTTTGTTTCTCATTGGTCGATTCCAGTGTTATGACAAGTTGGGAATGGAACTTTGTCCCATGTGGGCGTGGTGACACTTTGACCCTCTAACAGATCAATACTACATGCAAATACGCTCCTCCTCCAGATAATCACAGTGTGAAATACTTCCCAGGAGTTACCCCAAAGCACACGCTCCAAAACCCACCCACATTCTGTACATGAGCAGTGCCAGGTTTCCCCACAGATGTGCGGTCCCTGCCTCGGAATTTGGGAGTTGCAGTCCTCATGCAGCCACTGGAGACCTGTCTCTGGAACGTGAATGAAAAATGTGTGGGGTGGAGGATGTTGTGTATCGGATCCCCATTCAGACACACGGGACATGTGGTCCGTCACTGGGATTTACTGAGACATCCGCTTAGACAACCTGATTTCTGACGTAAGGAACATAGATTCAGCCAATTGGGGGATAGGGAGGTTAATAAGGCCCAGTAGGTTTTAAGCAGAGGTGGCTCAGTGGCGAGTACTGCTGCCTCACAGCGTCAGGGACCTTAGGCGACTGTGTGGAGTTTACACATTCTCCCCATGTTTGCATGGTTTCGTGCAGTTCTCCAGTTTCCTCACAGTTCAAAGATGTGCAGGTTAGGTGGATTGCCCATGCTAAATTGCTGACAGTGTCCATGCACGTGCCGGTTAGACAATTAGCCATTGGAAATGCAGTGTTACAGGGAACGAGTGGGTCTGAATGGGATGTTCATTGTAGGGTTGGTGTGGACTCAATGGATGAATACCCTGTTTCTGCACTATAGGCATTCTATTCTATTCTCATGAAGAAGAATGAACCTGTCTCGATGTGTTGTGAATCTATCGAATTCCCTATTGAAAATGTGGTGGATGCCATGAGAATGACCAAATTTAATGAAGAGATACAGATTTTTAATTTGCAATGAATTGAAGTGTGAGAAAGAGCAGGCGGGAAAATCCAGCTGAGACCGAGGTGAGCTCAATCATCACCGTATTAAATGGTGGAGCTGGTTCGAAGGGCTGCATTGCCTCCCCTGGGCCCAGGGCTTATCTTCTTACGGTAATAACTGGAAAGCTGAATCCAAAACTCACCACCTTCACCAAAGGAGATTTTATGTAAAAGCAGGATAGTCAGGTGGATTAGCATTCCAAACTTAGATAGTGAGGAAGTGTGTAGGAGATAATGATTTTGCAATTTTAAACTGAGGGGAGACAGTGATTTATGGTTTTAGATTGCGTTGTACATTTACACCGTCCAGAATACTCTGTTGTGAATATATATCCTGTACTTTATTACAAAGCCAATGTCTCTGACAAAGAAAACCCAAACACCCAGGTAACATCATCTCACCTCATAATCTGATAAAAGACTTGTGATAATTCTGGTTGAATTTAGAATTCAGATGGAAAGTGGGAAGATTAAATCCAATCCCAAGATCCTGTGTTACACAATGGAGACTACAACAGGATGAGGCAAGAGTTGGCGAATGTAGACTGGAAGCAAATATTTACAGTGGGAGAGTTGATGGACAGTGGAGGAATATCAAAGCAATTTTTCAAAGTGCTCAGCAAAAGTATATATCAGTGAAAAGGAAGGACTGTAGGAAAAGGAGTAATCTGCCATGGGTGGCTAAGGAAATAAGGGAGTTTATCAAATTGAAATAGAAGGCATACAAATTGGCAAAGACCAGCGAGAAACTAGGAGATTGGAAAATCTTCAAAGATCTACAGAAACCTAGATGGGATTTGGGGAGAAAAGTGATGAGTAGCTATCCCCATGGTCAGAATAGCAGTTTTCTCTGCGAGAGGGGAACATCCTGTGTGGGGAACATATGGCCTCTGTAATTGTTGAAGCACTTAACTGTTACCATAGAGATAATCCTGATCAAATTAAAATTCACAGCACACTCCAAAAGCTTGTACTTCCAAATAAACCTGTTGGATTACAACTTGGTGTTGTGTGATTTTTAACTTTGTCCACCCCACCCCAACACAGGCTCCTCCATATCAGAATCCTGACAGACAACCCCACTGAAACTGAAGTGTCTGTCAGGTACTTGAGTGAGCCGTGGGGGAGAGGTTTGTCTTTTAACTACAAAGTGCTGAGCTAAACTAGACGTTTTAAACTGCCAGTGCCATGGAGATAATGCTGATAGACAGCTTCTATTCAAAACCTTAAGTCACAAACGTAAAAGAATGGGAGCTGCATATGGGAAAATTACATGATAATGCCTGGAGGTGTTTTGCATCTACACTATCCAGGTAACTGCCATGTCTCATCAATAAAGACTAAAAGAAGACCTCTCAGAGTTCTGTGCCTAGTTATTCCTATCCAGCAGGGTTCAGGAATATGAATACAGAGCAGTCAGTCTTCACAGTGGAGGATATGAAGAACATGCCAGTAATTGATAAGGATACCAAGGAAGGTGAGTACCAAGAAATAACCATTGTCACGAAAGCGTTAGAGCTGGGCAAGCTAATGTAGCTAAAGGTAGACAAATCTCCTTGCCCATATGGAATACATCCCAGGGTGCTACCAGAGATAGTGGGACAAATAGCAAATATACTTAAAATTATAGCGTCCTACTGCAGAGACAGGCCCTTTGGCCCAAACTGGTCCATGCCGACCAGAATACCCATCCACGCGAACCCCATTTCCCTGCACTTGGCCCATCTGCTTCTGACTCTTTGCTATCCATGTATTTGTCCAAATGCCTTTCACATGTTGTTAATGTACCCACCTAACCACTTCCACTGGCACCTCATTCCATGCATGTACCACCCTCAGTTGCCACTCAGGTTCCCTTGTATTCTTTCTCCTCTAACCTTAAGCTGACGCCCCCAGTCCTTGATGCCTTTGGAATAAGACCGAGTGAATTCACCTTACCCAAGCCTCTCATGGTTTTATACACTTCTATAAAAGATTCCCCCCTCTGTTTCCTCTGATCTAAATAAAATGTCCACGCTTGTCCAACCTTTCCCTATAACTCAGACCCCTGAGCCCGGGCAACATCCTTTTAATTTCTTCTGCACTTTTTACATTTAAATAACTGAACCCTACACTGCATTCATCACATTTCCAGGGTTTCCCCACGAGGCTGGAACCGACGTGACAATGCCAATGGATTTCAAGCCATGATCAATAATTCACTCCTTTACAAAATTCCCATTTTCATGGTTTTTTCATGAGACAGTTATCGTTGTGTCTTTCTGGTTGCATGATTAATTAAAAACTTGTCCTCATACAAAATAAATCTGAGGCTTGACTGTTCCTGGGAAATGTGCCATGTTTTTTCAGACTTTTACAACCAAATGAACTGTCTCTCCACATTCACCATACTAACATGGACTTTTCCAGTCACACTGATATTTGAAATATTTGCTCATGGACAGAATGCACCTTTCCTTCCACATGAAATGGCTAATGATATTTACTTGATCCGTGCCGATCTGAATATCAGATTTGAACATGAAGTTCAATCTGAATTTCTTAACCGCAAATTCACCCTTTCAGTACCCAACAGAGAAAACAACTCACCACTGTTAATACAGGATTCGTAAGATAATTGTAATATTAAGTTGTAGTTTCCTTGTTCCCCCAAAGCTTCAAATGACAGTTTCAACTTCTTTCTTTCATGAACTGAAATCCAAACCAGTCTCCTCACTCCTTTCCTCCACACCCAGTTTTTTTTTCTCTCTCCTCTATTTGAATTCAATTTCCTAGCTCCTGTCTACAGACTATGAACCAAATCAATGATTCTGACTCGGAGCCTCCTGGGTGTTGGAGAATCCTGCCCCCACCTCCCACGGTTTCCTTCCTGGTCAGACCGACATTGTGGAAAAAAAACAATCTGGAACCTCTTATTTATTTTCCCCAGCTCACCTCTGATGAGCACCATCCTGCACACACTGGTCAAATCATATCTGGTTGAACTAAAATGAACCAAATTAGCACTCTAATTGCATGCCTATCCTTATCCTTTTCCATAATATTCCTGAATATTCACACGAGTTCTGATAACTTTCTGAAAAATGCTCCCCCACTGATACTTTGACAATTCGTCAGGATACCAGGAGAGGGGCCATTCCTCTGGGTCCTGCTCTCAGAGGGAGCTGCCAATGACAGATTAATCCCACACGCCCACAGCCCCCCTCCCTGGCACTGAGCCATACTGCACATACGCCAATAATTGCGCAGCACTGCGCCTGTGCACTGGTCTCCCCTCCAACAGCACATGCTCCAGATCACACAGAAACCTGGGTGATTGACAGCAGCTGCTGCCCAATGGAGTGGAGGGGGCGGGGCTGGACTGAGACAATGGGATTGTAAACAATGAACGAATGTGGAGGACATTGGGGGATGGGCAGGTCAGTGAGGGTCAGGATCAGTGCAGCAGCAGGAGGGGATCCTGGACAAACTGAGCAATGGGAAGAGTCTGACAGGAGAGAAACTACAGGAAGGTTCTGTTTGGAGGCTCAGGCAGGGACAGCTGAAAGACAGTATGGACTGGTGGCTTGGGCACGTTTTCCAATCAGCCTCTTCAAAGATGCTGTCATTCAACTCTAAACCCGATTCTCCTTGTCCAGAGGTAAGGACACTACCATCATTTCCTGGTGGGCTAGTGGAAAGAAGGGAAGATGTTCTCAATCTCACTCATATGGAAACTCCATGAGCTCCTCCCACTTTCTGTCTATGGTGGGGATGGAGGAGACAGAGCAGGTGGGAGGTGGTTCGGGATATAGGGACTGCCTTTCAAAAGGAACTCACCTGTCTTGGCGATATTAACAAGACTGAATACACAGTCACTAACACAAAGCTGGTGTACGTGAACTTTATACAGAATATTAACACCTATGCAGACCCTAATATACAGAGTTCAGTCCTGGATATTCATAACAGCTTTGTGCGTGGAAAATCATGTCTCATGAACTGGACTAAGTTTACGGAAGAGGTAACAAAGAGGATTGATGAGGGCAGAGCAGTGGACATGATCTACATGGACTTCAGTAAGGCGTTCGCAAGGTTCCTCATGGGAGACTGGTTAGCAAGATTAGATCTCATGGAATACATCGAGAACTAACCATTTAAATACAGAACTGGCTCAAAGGTAGAAGACAGAGTGGTGCCATCGGGATGCTTTTCAGGCTGGAGGACTGTGACCAGTGGAGTGTCACAAGGATCGGTGCTTAATCCTGCATTTTTCGTCATTTATATCAATTATTTGGATGTGAACATAGGAGGTATTGTCAGTAAATTTGCAGATGACACCAAAATTAGAGATGTAGTCGACAGTGAAAAAAAACCTCAGAGTGCAAGGGGACCTGCATGAGACGGTGAATGGGCTGAGGAGTTCAGTTTAGAAAAATGTGAGGTGCTGCATTTTAGAAAAGCAGACCTTGGCAGGACTTATACAGTTAATAGTAAGTTCCTGGGGTGTGTTCCAAAATAAAGAGATCTTGGAGTGCAGGTTCATAGTTCCCTGAAAGTAGAGTCGCAGGTAGATAGGATAGTGAAGAAGGCAGTTGGTCTGCTTTCCTTTATTGGTCAGAGCATTGAGTATCGGGGTTGGGAGGTCATATTGCGGCTGTACAGGACATTCATTAGGAATGTTTTGGAATATCCAACGCAATTCTAGTCTCTTTCCTATCAGAAAAATGTTTTCATACTTGAAAGGGGTCAGAAAATAATTACAAGGATGTTGCCAGGGTTGGATAGGGTGTTTTCCCTGGAATGCCAGAGGCTGAGGGGTGACCTTATAGCGATTTATAAAATCAGGCAGGGCAAGGGGAGTGTAAATAGACAAAGTCTTTTCCCTGTGGTTGGGGAGTACGGAACTAGGAGACACGGAGGGGAGTGTAGGCAGAGAGATGTGGGCAGAGCATGTGTCTGAAGAGAGGGTTATGGGGATAGAGAGGGAAGGTACAGAAACGGGTGAGGGGAGAGAGGAGGGAGACAGGCACCAGGGGACAGGCAGAGGAGTGTGGAGGGCGAGGACAGAGAGCGGGGGGGGGGGCAGGGGTTACAGAGAGCGGGGGGGAGGGAGAACAAAAACCGGGGTAGGGGACAGAGCGTGGGTGAACAGATAGCTGGGGTGGGGAGAACAGAGAGCTGGGGTGGTGAGAACAGAGAGCAGGGGGGAGAACAGAGAACGGGGCGGAGAACAGAGAGCGGGGAGGGGGGAAAAGTGAGCAGGAGAAACACAGGGGAACAGACAGGGGCAGTAGACAGACAGTTATTTTATTTTATAGATCTACAACTCAACCCTGTTCCTGTTTTCTCCTCCTCACCTTCAATCCCTCTGAAGGGCTCAGAACAACTGTACAGTTCCTGAAAAGTGGAGTTTCAGGGATATCAGGTGCTGAAGGTGGCATTTGGGACAATGACCTTTATTGGTCTTTGCACTGATCAATAAAGGAACCTGTATTCAATTCCACTCTGTGTGGTGTTTGCACATTCTTCCTCTAAGTTCTCTGTGGGCTTCCTCTGGGTGCACTGATTTCCTCAAACAATCCAAAATCGTGCAGGTTAGGTGGATTAGCTGTGGGAAATGTTGGGTGACATGGTTCATGTGGAATGTTGTTCCGATGGTTGTTATAGTCTCATGGGCTGAATGGCCTGTTTCCACATTTTAGGGATTCTGTGACTGAGTATAGGGGGGGTAGGAGGACATGTTGTGACGGTATAGGGCATTGGTGAGGCCTGTTTTAGAGTACTACATTCAATTCTAGCCTCCCGACTTCAGACATATATTACTAGAATAGGACTCAACCCCATAATGACAAGTTCCTGGGAAGTTTTGACGAACAAATAGACCTTGCAGTGTGGGTTGATAGTTCTTGAAAGTGGGGTTGAAGGTAGAAAGGTCGGTGAAGGTGGTGTTTGGTATGCTAGCTGTTATTGGGCAGTGCACTGAGGATAAGAGTTGGGAGATCATGTTTCGGTTGTACAGTTTATTGGCTCGGCCATTTTTGTAATGCCCAAACTGCTTTCAATTCCAGTCTCCCTGCTATAGGAAATATGTTCGGAAACTTGGAAGAGTTCAGAAAAGATTTACAAGGGTGTTGCCAGTATTGAAATATTTGAACCATAGGGAGGGGCTGAGGATATTTTCCCTGTAACAGTGGACACTGTATAATGCCATCCCACAACTTCTTCAAGGCTGCAATTTTTCCTGCATCTGTCACCATTTCAGATGCTGCCCGACCTGCTGAGGATCTCCAGTGCTTTTTGGTTTTATTGCAGATTTCCTCCATTTTACTGAAGCACTTGGAGAGAGAGAGCTGTACAGCTCCAGGTTTTGTTGACTCTGATTCCTGGGATGGCAGGACTGATGGATGAACAGGGACTCAATCCTCGTTTAATCCTCCTTTCCTTTGGTTTTCTGAGTTGCTGACAACTTCAGTAATATTCTACCTCCCATTCCCTGTCCTGAATCTGACCCATCTAAGCCTACACTTTAGTTCTCATCCCCCAGCCAGACTAGTTATAAACTCACCAATGGAACTGCAAAAGCCCCCACCAGGATATTTCTCCCAGCTCTGCCCAGGGGTAACCGGTCAGGCTGGTATAGGTCCCACCCAGAAACAGTCCCAGTGCCTGAAGAATCTAAACCTTTCTCTGGTACACCATTTCCCCAGCCACATATCTAACTGATCTGCCCTCTTTATTCATGCTCTCACTAGCACATGGCACTGGGTGCAAGTCTCGGGTTATTACATTTCAGGAGCTACATTTTAATGCATCCCTGATCTCCCTATATCCAGCTTTCAGGTCCTCATCCCTTTGTTAAGTGATGTCATTAGTATCTATGTGTTCCACCACCATTGGCTGTTAAACATCCAGCTCTAGAATGCCCTGCAGCCAATCCAAGATATCGCGAATCCTAGCTTCAGGAGGTAACGCACCATCCTGGATTCATGTCTGTGGCCACAGCAGTGCCCGCCCTAACCCTGACCATTGAATCCCCTGTCACTACAGCAGTGTTTCCTCTCTTTCCTCCCGATCTGTGCAGCAGAGCTCTCTGTGGTGTCATGAACCTGGCTGTTGCTGATTTCCCGTGAAGACACTGGAAGCGTCCCTTATTTCCCACATTGTGCAAGAGGAGCACACCACAGCTCTGAGGTGCCCTGTCACAACATCTCTCTACATTTATCTAGTTACTCCGATTAAGAGAATTTAAATGAGTGAGCAACCTACCTTCACTTCAAACATGGCCATTATAATAACAAAAAAATCTTTACTTAAGCTGATATGTCATACTTTAAAAACTTAAATACTCCGCAGGTATCACTGACAAATTGGCTATTCCCATTGGGACTGTGAATTTCTGAAAGTCCTGAACTAAAACTGAGTTTCAGCTTCACCTTCTCCCTGTCTCACCTCACTATTTACAACCAACTCCAAAACACTCTCATTGAGCCAAGCAGCACTCTTGGTGCAGCCCTGCCATTTTCATTGTCTGCTCACAGCTACACTTCCCTCAGCCTCCTGTACTGTTCCAATGCATCTCAATGGGAGCTCAGGACCAGCATTGCATCTTTCAATTCAGTCCTTTGTAACCCCAGAGTCAAAATGGACTTCAGCAGTTTCTGAATGAACAGAGAGTTGTCAGAATCTGGAACGTTCCACCTGAAATGGTGCTGGAATTTGAGTCCACAAGGAATTTCAATGAGAAATTTGCAGAGAATTGAAAGTAGGAAGTTTACAGATTAAGATTATAAAGTGGATGATTGAGACTAAATCTGACAGTTCCTGCAAAAAGACGAGGTGTAATTTGAATAAATCTGTGCTCTCTCTGAGGCCAATACCTCCTTCCACAGTTGCAGGGCCAAAACCGAACACATACCCCAAGGGGGATCCAACCATGGACTTGAACATCTGTCTGCTTTTGGCTTGACAAAAATATTGAAGATATTTTCCCACAGACAGAACAGACAAACCTTTCTCCTTCCACAGTTAAATGCCAATGATATTCAGATCCTGATGACTCCGCTGACTGTAGAAACTTGTTTATTGAGATCCCAGTCAATTCATCTAACCTACAGATCTTTGGACTACAAGAGATAGGGGTTAAAGAGTAACTAATAGGTGGGGAGAGAGCCCAAAGAGACACAGGAACATTTGGAAACATAAAAGGAGTGGGAAATTGGAAAACTGTTAATGGAGGAGACAGGAACTTTCTAGCATCTCAGTGGCGGTGTTGGAAATGGTGGCTGATGATCTCCATTGTGCCTGCAAAAAAGACCCTGAGATTCCACTTGCCAGCTCTTTAACACACAAAACTGTTCCCTGTCCAACATCTCTGTCTTATGCTAACTGCAGTTTTCCAGTGAAGTTTGATGCAAGCTGGAAAAACACTTCAGAACATATCAAATGGCTTCCTCTTTCAAGAACTGCAATGTCCCCTCACATGTGGTCAACAATGCCCTCCAATGTATTTCCTCCACTTCCCACACCACTGCCCTTGAACCCCACCCCTCCAAATGCAACAAAGATGGAATCCCCCCATCCTCACCTCCACCCAGATACAACGCATCATCCTCTGCTCTTTCCACCATCAGATCCAACCACCTGAGATATATTTCCCTCCCCACCCCTTTCATTTCCACAGAGATCATACCTTCTGTGACTTCCACGTTAGATCCACACTCCCCACCAACCCATCCTCCACTCCAGGCACCTTCGCTTGCCACTGCAAGAGGTGGAAAACCTTTGCCCACACCTTCCCCCTCGCCTCCATCCAAGGCACCACTGGATCCTCCCACATCCTGCACAGAATTCCCTGCCCACCCAAACACCTCACCTATTGTGTCCCTTGTTCTCGGGACGCCAAATTGTGGAGTATGTCAGGGAACATTTCTGGGACACATGCACCAACCAACCCCACTGCCCTGTGGCCGACCATTTCGGCTACCCCTCACCCCCTCCATCACCACGCTTCCAAGGACATGCAAGTCCTCCATCCCACAAATCCGAGCCACCCGACACCTGGAGGAAGAAAACCTCATCTTCCACCTTGGGAACTTTCAACGACACGGCATCAAGGTTTCCGCATCTCCCTCCCCCAACCTATCTCAGATTCAACCCTCCAACTCGGCAAAACCCTCTTGAACAGTCCCACCTGCCCATCTTCCTTTCCAATTGTCCATTCTACCCTCCATCTACAACCACCTATTGCCTCCCAAGCTCCCTTCCCCCCCAACCCCAAATACCCCTCCCTATTTATCTCTCAGCTGTATTCCACCACCCACATATCTGATGAAGTGCTGACATGCCCAATACGTCAATTCTCCTGCTCCTTGGATGCTGCCTGACCTGCTGTGCTTTTCCAGCATCACACTTTAACACAAGCTGGAAGAACAACACCTCATCTTCCACTCGGGGACCCTGCAACCCTCTGGCTTCAACATCAAATTCAATAATTTTAGGTCCTGAACTCTCCCACGTCCTAGTGTCTTTGCCCCCTACCCCACATACCAGGCCTTGTTATTACGTAGCCTACCATTACACATTACCTATGGTTAGCCACTAACAGTCCCCATAAACAGCTATTCACCCTCCCCCCATCAGATCGTTATCCACTCCTTCGTCCAACTGCTCTTATCTCTCTCTTTGGACTCTATACCCCCCTATCATTTACTCATTAACCCCTACCTTCTGCATAAAAAAGGTCATTTTTTTCTCAGTAACATCAGTTCCTGAGAAAGAGTCACTGGTTTGAAAATGCGAACTGATTTCTTTTCACAAATGCTGCCAGATCTGCTGAGCATTTCCAGTATTTTCTGGTTGTTGTGTGTGATTTACAGCATCCGAAGTTCTTTTGGGTCTACTTTACTCGGAGTATAGAATGCAGGTCCAGCAGACTGAAAGAGTGTTTATCAACCTTCCCAGTCCACACTAACTCCATCTCTCTCCCAGTATCTGCTGTCTCTCCCACTCCTTCACATTCAGTCCCCCCTCACAGTGACACTGCGGCTGCAAAGCTGATGGTCATGTGTTGGCCTGCTGGACCCACCCCTCATTCACTCCCATTGGCTGGAGCATCAGGCCAACTCTCCTATTGGTCTGAAGCTGTGTCAATCAGCCAGGCCTGAGTGACCTGAGTGGTGGGATCCTCCCAGGTGCATCAAAGGCTGAGGGGTGACCTCATAGAGGTTTATAAAACCATGAGGGGCCTGGGTAGGATAAATAGACAAGGTCATTTCCCTGGGGTCGGGGAGTCCGGAATGAGAAGGCAGAGGTTTAATATGTGAGGGGAAGAATTTAAAATGGATCTGAGGGGCAATTTCTTTTCCCACTGAGGTTGGTGCGTGTATGGAACCTTCTGTCAGGAAGTGGAGGATGTTGGTACAATTAAACCATTTGGCATCTGGATGGGTATATGAATAGGAAGGGTGTAGAGTGATATGTGCCAAGTGTTGGCAAATGGGATTAGATTAGGTTGGGATATCTGGTCAGCATGGACCAGTTTAACCAAAGGGTTTATTTTCATGCTGTACATCTCTATGGCTCTGCCCTGTGATGAGCTTCATCATTCACAGTGAATGTGTCAGTATCACAGAGCACAGGGGCTGGGGGCTATTCAGCCCATTGGGGCTAGACTCTCTCCCTCTGGAGATGGTGCCAGTCTATCCCAACTCACTTCCCATTTGGACATAGCCCTCCAAATCCTTCCTTAAAAACGTTAAATTTCAAAACTGTTTTGCCAATAGCTACTGAATCTGCATCCAGCTGTCGGTCAAACTGTTCCAGATGCTCAGAACTTCGTGAGTAAAATAATCTTCACATTTTTAACCTGTATTCTTTGCCAGTTACCTGAAAATAGTTACTAAAAATTGTGATGTTAAAAATTTCTCACGCTGTCTCTCTGTAAATGAAATACCCTGGAAACCAATCAACTCCTGTTTGAAATCACTGCTTAACCTTCTCACCTACAAGGAGAATTATCTGGCCTTCTGCTAACTCTCCATAAAAGAGAAACCTATATTAATTTTAATTTATTGGTGTTATAGAGATGTACAGCACAGAAACAGACCCTTCAGTCCAACTTGTCCATGCCGACCATATATCCTAAATTAATCTCGGCCCATATGCCAGCCCTTGGCCCATAGCCTTCTAAACCTTTCCCAATCACATATCCTATGAGATGCCTTTTATATGTTGTAACTGTACCAGCCTCCACACTTTCTCTGGCAGCTCATTCTATACACGTAACAAGTTCAGCTTGAAACTTTACTCCGAATATCAATTTTCAATCTTTTCCATCACGCTTGTGCTTTCTCGTTTTGGACTCACCTAAACAGGAATAAGACCCTGGCTGTTTACCCTATCCATGTCCCTCACGATTTTAATCAACCTCGATGGTCACCTCTCAGCATCCGATTCTCCAGTGAAAACAGCATCAATCTATTCAGCCTCTACCTATAGCTCAATCCGGCATACCCTGGCAATATCTTTGCACTATTTCTGAATCCTTTCAAGTTTCACAATATCATTCCGATAGCGGGGAGACCAGGACTGAAAGCAGAATTCCAGAAGTGGCTGAATGAATGTCCTGTACAGCCGCAAAATGACGTCACAACTCCTGTACTCAATGCACTGACCAATAAAGGCAAGTACACCAAACACTTTCTTCACTACCCTGCCTATCTATGATTCCACTTTCAAGGAACTATGAACCTGCACTCCAAGATTTCTTTGTTCAGCAACACTCGCCACGACCTTCCCGTTAAGTGTAGAAGTCCTGCCCTGATTTGCTTTTCCAAAATGCAGAACCTCACATTTATTTAAATCAAACTGCATCTGCCACTCCTCAGCCCATTTGATTGGAGTCTCTTTGCTGTCCACTGCACCTCCAATTTTGGTGTCTATTGTAAACCTACTAACCATAGCTCCTATATTCACATAGAAATCATTTGTATAAATGGCAAAAAGCAGTGGACCCAGTACCCAGCATAACAGCATATTGCTCATCACAGGCTTCCAGTCCAAAAAGCACCCTCCACTATGACACTGACTTCTCAGCAAGGTTGAAGCTCATGGCATACAGGGAGAACTAGCCATTTGGATACAGAACTGGCTCTTCCGACTGGAGGCCTGTGACTAGTGGAGTGTTACAAGGATCACTGCTGGATCCACTACCTTTCGTCATTTATATCAATGACTTGGATGTGAACATAGGAGGTATAGTTAGTGAGATGACACCAAAACTGGAGGTGTAGTGGACAGTGAAAAAGGTTACCTCAGAGTACAATGGGATCTTGATCAGATGGGTGAATGGGCTTAGGATTGGTATTTTGGGAAAGCAAATCTTAGCAAGACGTATACACTTAATGGTAAGGTCCTGAGGAGTGTTACTGAATAAAGAGACCTTGGAGTGCAGGTAGATAGGATAGTGAAGTCGGCATTTGGTATGCTTTCCTTTATCGGACAAAGTATTGAGTACAGGAGTTGTGAGGTCATGTTGTGGCTGTACAGGACATTGGTTAGGCCACTTTTGGAACGTTGTGTACAAATCTGGTCTCCCTCCTATTGGAAGGATGTTGTGAAACTTGAAAGGGTTCAGGAAAGATTTCCAAGAACGTTGCCAGGGTTGGAGGATTTGAGCTAGGCTGGGGGTTGAATAGAGGTTGAATAGACTGGGGCTGTATTCCCTGCAGCGTCAGAGGCTGAAAGGTGATCTTATCGATGTATATAAAAACATGAGGTGCATGGATAGGATAAATAGACAAAGTCTTTTCCCAGGCATGTGGGATCCAGCACTAGAGGGCATAGGTTTATGGTATCAGGGGAAAGACTTTAAAGAGACTTGAGAGACAACGTTTTCACACAGAGGGTGGGACGTGTATGGAATGAGCTGTCAGAGGAAGTGGTGGAGGCCATTACGATTACAACATTTAAAAGGCATCTTCATGTGTATATGAATAGGAAGGATATGGGCCGGGTGCTGACAGGGGGGACTAGATTGCATTGGGATATCTGATCAGCATGTACTGGTCGGACCGACGGGTCTCTGTTTCTGTGCTGTCCATCTATGACTGTTTGACCTTCCAGCCAATTCCGTATCCAAACAGCTAGTTCCGCCAGAATTCTATGGTATTGAACCTGCTAACCAGTGTGTATTTGTGAAACTTTGTGTCTTTCTCAAGTCCAAGTTAATGATTTCAATGCACAAAGCCATGCTGACTCTCCCTAATTATTTCTCGCCTATCCAATGACATGTAAATCCTGTCCCTGAGAATCCTTTCCAACAACTTCTCTGCCACTGACTTCAGGCTCACCGGTCTATAGTTCCCTGGCTTTTCCTTACCACCTTTCTGGACTAATGGCACCCATCTTCCAGCACCTTACCTGTGGCGATCGATGTTACAAATATCGCAGCGAGGTACCCAGCAAAAGCTTCCCTAATTTCCCACAAAGTTCTGGGATACACCTAATCAGATTCCAGGGATTTATCCACCTTTATGCAGTTTAAGACACCCAGTACCTCCTCCTCTATAATATGTACACTTGCCAAGTTATCACTATTTATTTCTCCAACTTCTCTAACTTTCATATCCCCTTTCAGTAAAAAACTGACATGAATTACTTACAGAATCTCTCCCATCTCCTGTCGTTCCATAGACAGTCTTGTTGATCTTTGAGGGTCGCTATTCTCTGCCTAGTTATTCTTTTGTCTTTAGTGTATGTGTAGAATCTCTTTGGATTCTCCTTAAACCTATTTCCCAAAGCTATGTCATGTCCCCTTTTCTGCATCCTGGTTTCCCACGAGTATACTCCTACTGCCCTTATAGTCCTCTAGGGACTCACTCAAACCCAGTGCTCTGTACCTGCCATATAGTTTCTTAATTTTCTTGACCAGAGCCTCAATTTCTCAGGTCATGCAGCATTCTCGACGCCTCCCAGCCTTGGCCTTAACGGGAACATACTATCTGCGTACTCTCATTGTCGCAGGCCTATGGAGACAATGGCAGATGAGGACAGAGAAACAATCATTATCAGTAAAGGGGTCGGGTTGGGAAAGCTAACAACTCATCCTTATCTCTATAATTCCTCTCTAGCCTCAGAACTATCACTATCTCTGCATCAAAGACATCTCAATCTCTGCAACATCCTCCAATCTCTAATCTCCTCCAGTCTCAACACCCTCCATATCTCTAATCTTGTCCACCCTCTCAAATCTCTGTGATGTGCCTTTCTTTAATTCCAACTTTCAGGATAACCCATTTCTATTTCAGATTCCTGCACCCAGAGCTCCACAATGTCCCGCTTAACCTCTGTCACATTTTCCTCCAAAAAAAAATAATCAATCGCGTATCATCTATTCTAATTTCACCTTCTCTGACCTGGTTTCTATTGTGGCTTGTCATATTCCTATATTATGCATCTGTGGTGACAGAAAAAGGTGTTGTGGTCCATCGGGTTTATGCTGTAAAGAAATCTCCCAGCTAACTATTTTAATCCCATTTTCCAGCACTGAGCCCATAGATCTGTCAGCCTTGGCATTGCAAGTGTGTTCCTAAATACATCTGAAATGCCATCGGGATTTCTGTCTCTCACTCACTTCCAGACAGTGAGGTTTAGTGCAACTATTGCTCTGTGATATCACCCACAGGAACACAGAGCAGCTGGGCCTGTGCAAACCAGAGATCGCCCACACATTGGGAAGGATGGCAGGGACCCTGAGATGAGGGCACAGGAGATTTACTAAGATGATTCAAGGAAGGAGGGATTTTAGTTGCAGAATTTGTGGGGCTGTTTTAACATTAATTACTCATGTGACATGTGTGCTGCTAATACACATCAAGAATAACCATCCACAATTAATGGACTTTCCTTTTCAACCTATCCCCTTGCCTGCGCTGTGGTAACCTTCAGGTTAACCACCAGCGACACCTCTCTCTAATGAGAGAGTAGTCCTATGGTCTGGAACTGTAGAATGCTGCACCAGAAAGTGACCAGGGGGGGAAATGAGCAGGAAACACAGAAAGCTAGCACACAGTTACAACAGGGAATCAGGAAAGGGAATGGAATGTTATCCCTTATTTCAAATAGATTGCAATATAAGAGTTTGGAATGTATACCTTTGGGCAACTAAACAAATGGCGTGTGAGACCACATCTGGAGTAACGTGAACAGATTTGGTTGCTTTAGTTAACGAAATAGAGCAGTTTATTGGAGGCATTTCAGAGAAGATCCATTGGGATGATCCCTGTTTTGAAGGGATTATCCTGTAAGCAAAGGCTGAACAAGTTGGGAATCTACTCACTGGACTTTGGAAGAATCAGAGGTGATCTCTTTGAAACATACAGGATTCTATCGAGGTTTGACAGGGTAAATACGGAGAGGATGTGGCCCATTACGGGTGAGTCTTGAACCAGATTCTGGGTCAGTCGTGAAATCTAGGGTTCTGTTTCAGATTTGTCAAGTTAAAGGAAACACCGACACAGGTTAGGGTTTCAGTAGCAATGGAGCTGTGTGAGGAGGAGTCAAGCAACATTTTAGTGATTGGAATTCCTGGTATTTGTGATTGTGTAGATGTCTGATCAGAAGGTCACTTTGGGGTCAGATATGAAAGCAATATTGTGAAGAATGTAGTTCTGCCTCAGACACTTCGCAGTGAGAGGGAGGGACACAGCAGAAAGGGAAATGAATTTGGAATAGCAACTGAAGGCTATTGCAGTGTTGCATTGGAGTGAATTGCAGCTAATCGAAGCGTGGTAAGCAGTTTGATAACTGAGTAACAGTGGAGTAATGGAGATGGATGATGGGGAGGGAGAGCTGGACATTGTCAGTGTACATGTGAAACCTAACAGAGTGCTTTTGGGCGATGTTAACTCCTGGCAGTATATAGGTGAGAAACAGGACAGACCAAGGATCGATCGTGGAGGGACACCAAATACAAGGAATTCAGAAAGGAAAGGGAGAGTGGAGATTGAGCAGGATTTTCCAATGATGGTGAGGTTAAATATTAGTTTTTAGCAGAATGGGAGAGAAGGACATAACCAGAAAAGACAGACAGATCATGGAACAATATATGTGAATTGGCCGGGGTGGGGGAGGGGGGTGGTGACATGCAGGAGGATGAGAGAGAGATTTGGAATGTCCATGATTTAGCTGCACTAGGGTAAATGGTCAAGATGACCTCTAATAAGGCTTGACAAGAGACTCTAGGAAATGCAAGTTTAGGACTAAAATGAAGAGGACCCTTTTGAGGCAGTTTGGCTCAGTGGGCGAGTGGAGAGGGAGGGAAGAAACAGAGGCAGCTGATCGGATTATCTCAATGTTATTGACAGAGAAACCCGATGTGCTCCTCACTCTTGTTGTAGGAAGGGAGGATAGAGGAGACAGGATAATGGACATTGTTTTCGAAATTATAAAAACCAAAACTTGTGATAGTGATTCTAAAAATAAGTGAACAAACCTGTCGTATTTATCATTTATCAAGAATATTAAAATATACAACTGAAGTTCAGGTTTGAATCCCAAATTGGTAGAGAGTTGCTCTGAAGTCAAGAAAAAAAAAGAAACTGGAATGAAGACTCTACTGTTTGCCATGGAACCATTGGGAATGTTTTTCCTGCCATTGACAATGTCGTTGAGGGAAAGAAACACGACAGTGGCCCATCAAATCGCTCATTGTATTAATCACTGCACAGTCTCAACAAAGGATGGCACGGTGGCACAGTGGTTAGCACTGCTGCCGGGTTCAATTCCTGCCTCAGGCGATTGACTGTGTGGAGTTTGCACATTCTCCCCATGTCCGTGTCTGCGTGGGTTTCCTCCCACAGTTCAAAAACGTGCAGGTTAGGTGAATTGGCCATGCTATATTGCCCGTAGTGTTAGTTGAAGGGGTAAATGTAGGGGAATGGGTGTGGGTGGGTTGCGCTTCGGCGGGTCAGTGTGGACTTGTTGGGCCGAAATGCCTGCTTCCAGACTAAGTAATCTAATCTAAAAGGAATGCACTAGCAAAAACAACAACACAATCAGCCGTCTTGACCCTGCAACTTCTGCCTCACTGTGGGCCAACAACAGCAGCAGAACTGTACTCCAACCCAATCTGAAATCTCATGGCCTAGTATATCCCCATTCAACCATTCACATCAAGCCAGGGGGATCAACCCTGGTTCAATGGTGAATGCAGAAGGGCATGCCATCAAAGTTAAAAATGAGGTGCCAACCTGGTGCAGCGACCAAACAACACAAGCAACACCAAATAGAACTAAGTGACCCCATAACCAATGGATTAGATCTGAGTTCTGTCACACCTAGTCAAGAGTAGTGATGGACAATTACAGCATCACAGATATCCCCACCACTGATGGAGGGGTCTCACACATCCATTCAACAGATAAGAGGACAGCATTAGCAGCGATTTTCAGCCAGCAGTGCCAAGTGGATGAGTCTTCTCCATTGGTCCCTTACATCACAGATATCAATCGACTTGGTTTATTTCAAATTGAATCATTTCAAATCAGATCAAGAAATGGATAAGTAGTGTAAAGGCTATGGGCTCTGCCAATATTCTGGCAACCGTACTGATGGCTGTGCTTCAGAACTTGCTGTCCATCAAGGCAAGTACTTCTCCAGCACTGGCACCTACCGACTTTGTGGAACATTGCTCAGGGATGTTCGAACACAAAAACACAGGGCAGTTCCAACTCAGCCAATTCCCCTCTATCAGTCCACACGCGCTCAGCAGTGAAGTGATGGAAGGTCTCATCGACAGTGCTGTCAAGCACCTGCTCAGCAATAACCTGCTCAGCAATGCCCAGTTTATGTTCTGCCGGGGCCATTCAGTTCCTGAGCTTGTTAGTTTGATTCACAAACTGACAAACAGCTGAATGAGGTAAGGATGACAGGCCAGACCCCCTCCAAGTCCACTATTTCGACTTCAGTGCTATCACCTGACCTCATCACAGTCTCAGCTCATTTGCTGAAACTTTCATTCATTCTTTTTTATGAGACTCTAGATTTCATTATCTAAACCCACTCATGGCCAGCATCCCACATTCACCCTCCCGATAATCTCAAGAGTATTGAAAACTCTACTGCCGAAGTGCTCACTTGTACCAAAACGAGCTGATCAATCCCATTTATAAGCAACAACAATTTACTTTTGCACCTTTGAATTAACTCCTGGCTGTAATCATTCCTATCTCCCTGCTCCACACACCCTTTCATATCTCAATAACTCATTTTAGTTCAGACTCTCAATGATGTGTTTATTTTTGAGTTCACCTGTGTGACTATTTCTACAGACTCCAAAGGAACATGGTCTGGAATCCCCACTCTAACCCTTCTTCCTTTAAGGCATTCTTGAAAAACTGCTTATTTGGCAATGGTTTTGGTCACTGGACACAATATTCTCCATCTGTAGCCTTATGTCAAAAGTTTTCAATAATATTTTTGTGAAATTAAAACCATGATGATTTGTACAGATATCTTCTACACTTCAATATCATTGAGTGAATAATCTGTAATGTCTCTTACCCAACCACCTTAACCATAAAAACTTCAGCAGTGCAAAGAAGTCAAACATCACCCTCTCCATAGGCAACAAGGCTTTGGCATTGATCACTGGTTTCTGTGGAAGGAGAAATACACAGTTGATGTTTCAGGGAGTGCAATATGAATTACAGGGAATGAAAATGGTGCAGAATTTGACTGTCAGAATTTGAAGGAAAATGCACTCGCTTATTGGAAAAAAGAATTCTTGACTGACAAAGATATTGTGGAAAAAATAACCTGATAATGGAACAGCATATGGTCAGGAGCCAGGCAGCAGTGGACAATTCATTTACATTCCTGAAGAAGGGCTTATGCCCGAAACGTCGATTTTCCTGCTCCTCGGATGCTGCCTGGCCTGCTGTGTTTTTCCAGCTCTACATTTTTCAATTCATTTACAAAACAGCTGTGAAAGTAATAGTAAAATACTATACAGACCAAAAATACACCCCTGAGAGACTGAGGAAGCAAGATAATGAACAAGTGGACATCAGAGAACCCAGAGGTGAACCAGAGCAGAGTTCACTTTTATGATTCCACAAAAATGTCTAGCACAGAAACAGACTTTTTCGGTCCAACCTATACCAACCAGATATCCTAGCTTAATCTATCTAAATTAAATCCTATCTGCCACTCCTCAGCCCATTGGCCCATCTGATCAATATCCCACTGTACTCTGAGAAAACCTTATTCATTGTCCACAGTACCGCTAATTTTGGTGTCACCTGCAAACTTACGAACTATACAGTCTCTATTCACATCCAAATCATTTAAATGAATGCGCTCTGTGTAAATACTGCCCTAGGACTCTTTTTACCAGGGAAGGCTGCACATACATCCCTCTGAACTTTGCCCCCTACAAAGATGGCGGCCGCGCACGTGTCCAGTGAATCATTGCCCCGAATAAAGATGGCGGCGCTCACTCGGGCCGATTACTCAACGAGGCATTTTCCCGTTTGCTGCAAAAACGGGAGTGTAAGTTTCAAATTTATATTTTTCGATGTGTACCAAATGATTGTAAAACCTCTCAGACCATACCAAAACCATTTCCCTCCCGCTTCCTGCTGTTTATTTCTTTCCTTACCAACACCACTCCGCGTGCACACACACATTCCGAACATCCGCACCCACCGCGAGGATGATCACGTGGTATAGTCTAGTCCCGCCCTTATTCACTGATTGGTCGGAGGACCAACTGCCCCGCTCGGTCCTCCAGCTCCTCCCCTGCCTATGCATTGTTCCGCCGCTGACATCAATCACTTCTTCTGTCCAACCTGTCGATGACAACCAGATATACTCACCACATCTATCTATGTTAAATCCTATCTGCCACTCCTCAGCCCATTGGCCCATCTGATCAATATCCCACTGTACTCTGAGATAACCTTCTTCATTGTCCACAATACCAACTGTTGGCTGGAGCTTGAGCACTGCTTCGTGACTTTTGTTGCTATTTCTCAGTTACAAGAATGAGGGACAAAGTTAAAAATCACACACCACCTGATGAAGGACCAGCAAAGTAGTGCTTCCAAATAAACCTGTTGGACAATAACCTGGTGTTCCGTGAATTTTAATTTTGTCCATCCTAATCCAACACCAGCACCTCCAAGTCACGAGTGAGGGAGGAATGCATAACATAAGAACAAAAGACTTTGGAAAAGGA
Organism: Chiloscyllium punctatum; assembly: GCF_047496795.1. NCBI lineage: Eukaryota > Metazoa > Chordata > Chondrichthyes > Orectolobiformes > Hemiscylliidae > Chiloscyllium > Chiloscyllium punctatum. The sequence goes on from NC_092752.1 coordinate 74,996,925, forward strand.
GAAGGCCGTCCTGCCCTTCGAGCCTGCTCTACCATTCAATAAGATCATGGCTGATCATTTTGTGGATGCAGAACCATTTATCCATGTTCTCACCATATTCCTTAATTAGTTATTTATTTTTAAAAAAAAACTAACTTAGCTTTAAAAACGTTCATTGAACTAGAATCAACTACTTACCTGGGCAATGCACTCCATCGTGGTCAGACGTTCCTTCTCAATTCACTCGTAAATTTGCTTCCTCTAATCTTGTGGTGATGCTCTCTTGTCCTGGCTTCATCTGCCAATGGAAACATCCTCTCTACTTCTATTTTATTCATTCCATTCATTATTTTATATATTTCCCATTCTTCTGAATTCCAATGAATATAATCCCAATCTACTCAGTCTGTATTAAGCCAAACCCCTCACCTCCGGAATCAACATAGTTAACCTCCTCTGCACCCCCTCTAGTACCAGTACATCCTTGAGCACGTAAGGAGATAAAAACTGCATGCAGTACTCCAGGTGTGGCCTCACCAGCACCCACTATAGCGAGAACATAACCTCTGCTTTTAAACACAATCCGTTCAGCAGTGAAGGACAAAATTCCATTTGCCTTCTGAATTGATTGTTGTACCTGGTGACCAACCCTCCTGCAGAAGGATGTTCAGGTGCCTCTGCATAGCAAATAATGTAACTTTTTTTTTAAATTCAAGCAATAATCTTTTTATTTATGTTACTCCAACCAAAGAGTATGACTTTACATTTATTAACATAATATTCCACTTGCCAAACAATTGCCCACTAACTCAATGTATCTATGTTCCTCTGCAAAGTTTCCCAGTCCTCTGCACACTTTGTTCTGCTACTCATCATAGTCTCATATGCAAACTTTGACACCCTACATGTGGTCCCCAACTCCAAATCATCTGTATCAATTCTAAATAATTGCAGTCCCGACACTGATCCTAGAGGCACACTACTCGTTACTGATTGCCAGCCAGAATAAGGCTTATTTATACCAACTCTTTGCTTTCTGTTAGTCAACCAATCTTTTATCCATGCTAATACTGTATCCCATGCACCCTTATATAATGCAACAGCCACTTGCGTGGCACCTTGTTGAAGGCCTTTTGGAAATCAAGGTACACCACATCCACTGGGTCCCCATTGTCCACCTTGCTTGAAATGTCTTCATAGAATTCCAAACGATTTGTCAAGCAGGACCTGCCCTACATGAATCCATGCTCTGTCTGCCCAATGGGACAATTTATATCGAGCTTCCCTGTTATTTCTTCCCTGATAATAGACCCAAGCATCTTTCCAACTGCAGAGAATAAACTAAATGGTGTAGAATTCCCTATCTTTTGTACACCGCCTTTTCTTACAGTCCTTCCTTTTCACTGGAATATGCCTTTGCTGAGCACTTCCTAAAATGTCTTTGAAACTCTTTCACTTCTCATCAACTGTCCCACCATAAAATCTTTGTTTTCAGTCTACTTTATCCAGGTTCTCCCTCATTCTATTTTAGTTCCCCGTGTTCAAGCACAGGACCAAGTTATTCAATTTTATCTTCACACTCTCCATATGTACTCTAACTTCAACCATACAGTGATCACTTCTTCCAAGAGGATCCCTAACTCTGAGGTCATTAATCATTCCTGTCTCATTGCACAGGGGCCAGATTTTTGATAGCATGCTCCTTGTCGGTTACATTTCATACTGTTCAAAATAACTATCATGGATACACTTAATGAACTCCTCAAGGCTACCCTGACTGAGCTGGTTTGACAAATCTACATGTAGATTAAAATCACTCATGGTAATAGACATGCCATTTTTACAGGCATTAGTTATTTCGTTGTTTATTGTCCATCCCAATGTGATGTTGTTATTTGGCCTACACACTGTGCCTATCAGTGACTTTCTTGTTAGAATTTTGAAAGCATCATTCCTGTTTCTCCTAATGTATAGCAATACCAACAACTACTTGCATTGTATGGAATCTTTCATAATGGCAAATCTCCTATGGTGCTTCATGGATGATCAAAACATTGATTAAGGAGAATGATTTTAAAATACGTCTTAACGGAGGATAGAGAAGGTTAGGGAGGGTATTCCACAGACTTCTGCCCTTGACAGCTCCAATTGTGGAGTGATGCAGGTGGGATGGGGTGGTTTGAAAAACGAACGTGCAAAGGGGAAATGGAGGAGCGTAGGCAGTGCATAAGGTCTTAAGGACAGAGGAGGTTCCAGACTGAGTCTGTCTGTCATAGACAGTATGGCTGCCTCATGGAATTTGAAGCACCACAATGGGCCCATGCATGTCATGTTAGTCACGGATAGTATAACGGTGGCTGAGAGAACATTTGATGAGGACTTGTCTACTGAAGTAGTGTGGGCTGAGGTTAGAAACAGGAGAGGGGAGGTCACACTTCTTGGATTTTTTATAGGCCACCACAGAGTTCCAGGGAGGGGGAAGAGATGATTAGCAAAATTACTCTGGGTAGGAGTGAAAGTAACATGGTGGTCATTATGGGGGACTTTAACTTCCCCAACATTGACTGGAAATGCTATAACTCTAGTACTTTGGATGGATCAGTTTTTGTCCAATGTGTACAGGAGGGTTTCCTGACACAGTATGTCAAAGGGCCGAACAAGAGGGAGGCCACATTGGATCTGGTGCTTGGTCATGAACTGGACTAGGTGTTTGATTTAGTTGTAGGTGATCACTTTGGAGAGAGTGATCATAATTCAGTTATGTTTAGATTGGCGATGAAAAGGGTACATGCCAAGGTGAAGACTTATCGATGGGGCAGTGGCAATTATAATGCGATTCAGCAAGAATTAGGATGCATAGGATGGGGTACCGAAATGCAGTGGATGCAGACAATGGAAATGTGGAGCTGGTTTAAGGAACAGATATTGCGTGTCCTTGATAGGTATGTCCCTATCAGGCAGGGAAGAAGTGATAAGGTAAGGGAACCGTGGTTTCCCACGGAAATTGCATCTCTTGTTAAGATGAAGTAGAAGGCTTATGTTTTGATGAGGCAAATGGTACAGATGGGGCGATGGAGACTTACAGATCAGCAAGGAAGGATTTAAAGTGAATTAAGAATAACAAAGAGAGGACACGAGCAGTCTTTAGCAAATAGAATAAAGGAGAACCCTAAAGCTTTCTATAGGTATGTGAGGAACAAAGGAAAGGGTAGGAATCGGGCCAATCAAAGACAGAAGCGGGAAGTAGAGTGTGGACACTGTGGAAATCGGAGAGGTGATAAACGAATATTTCTCATTGGTTTTCACTCAGGAAAGTTAGAATATTGTTGATAATAATGAGGTAGAAGATGTTAGACTAGAAAGGATAGAGGTTAGTTTCGAACAGGTGTTATCACTTGTGGAAGGATTGAAAGTAAACAAGTCCCCTGGGCGAGATGGGATTTATCCATAGATTGTCTGGGAAGCTAGGGAGAAGATAGCAAAGACTTTGGCTTTGATATTGAGCTGTCATTGCCTACAAGTTCAGTACCAGAGGACTGGATGATTGCAAATGTTATGCCCTTGATTAAGAGGGCAGTAGAGATGACCCAGGTAATTATATACCAGTGACCCTTACTTCTGTTGTAGGAAAGGTTTTGGAAAGGATTATAAGAGACACTATTTGTAATCATCTGGCAAACAACAATATGATTTCAGAGCGTCAATATGGTTTCGTCCAGGGCAGGTCGTATCTCACAAATCTCATTGAGTTTTTTGAGATGGTGACCAAGCACATAGATGAGGGTAGGGCAGTTGACGTGGTATACATGGACTTCAGTAAAGCCTTTGATAAGGTTCCACATGGTAGGCTGTTAGAGAAAATGCAGTGACATGGAATTGAGTGTGATTTAGCAGTTTGGATTCGAAACTGGCTTTCTGACAGAAGGCAGCGAGTGGTGGATGATGGAAAATAATCAGATTCCGGTTCGGTTATTAGTGGTGTGCCACAAGGATCTGTTTTGGGACCACTGCTGTTTGTCATTTTTATAAAAGTCTTAGACACAGGCATAGGTGGATGGATTAGTAAATTTGCAGATGACACCAAAGTCAGTAGAGTAGTGGACAGTGTTACAGGTTGCAGGAGGACTTGGATAAACTGCAGAATTGGGCTGAATATGGCAAATGGAGTTCAATGCAGCTAAATGTAAGGTGATGCACTTTGTGAGGAATAACAGGAAGGCAGAGTACTGGGTCAATGGAAAGATTCTTGGTAGTGTAGATGTGCAGAAGGATGTTGGAGGCCAAGTACATCGATGCCTGAAAGTTGCCACCAGGTGTACAGTACTGTTAAGGCGGCATACAGTGTGTTAGATTTCATTCGTAGATGGATTAAGTTCTGGATCCGCAAAATCATGCTGCAACTATCCAAAACACTGGTGCGGCCATATTTGGAATATTTTGTGCAGTTCTGGTGCTCATATTTCTGGAAGGATGTGGAAGCATGGGAAAAGGCGCAGAGGATATTTACCAGGATGTTGTGTGGTCTGGAGGGAAGGTCTTATGAGGAAAGGTTGAGAGACTTGAACGTGTTCTCATTGGCAAGAAGAAGGCGAGGAGAGCATTTGATAGAGACAAACAATATGATCAGAGGCTTAGAGAGTGAAAATATATGGCTTACTTATAAGTATATGGCTGGCTGCCACTGTAAATATACTCTGCATTCGGAGACCTTTGGGGACGCTCCGTTACACGCGCGTGCAGGATAAGGTCACGTGGTGCATCGCACCGTTCCAAAACAAGGTCACGTGATGCACTGTTGTACGCGCCGGAGGAGTGCAGGGAGGTCACGTGATGCACTGTTTCACGCGCTGGAAGAGTGCAGGGAGGTCACGTGGTCCTCCGTTTCGTGGGCAAAATGGGGTCACGTGGGACTCTGTTTCGCGCGCGACACAAGGTCACGTGGGGTCGAACATCCAGGAATGGAAGGAGGCAGAGAATGGAGTCAGACTAACAACCAATCAGAAGATAATCCCACCTCAGTGACTGCATGATGTTTTTTACTATATAAAAAGACTGGGTCAGGGACAAGGGTGTGGTATTTTTCTGAACTGACTCACTGTATAGTTTGTCAGGGATGGAAAGGTCTAGACCCAGAACTCTGTATGCTTTATCCACTTACTGTAAAATAAACTCAAAAAGTGTGACAACGAATACCTTCTCCTCTTGCTTCATTTTAAAGAACACGCAGGACTTGGCTCACACATAGAAGAAAGTAAGTTAGTAGATTGAGCCAGAGTCCGACAATAGGGTAGACAGTGAAAGTCCTTTTCCGAGGATGAAGACATTAGTGTGTATAAGGGGGCATATCTACAAATTGAGGGGTGATAGATTGAAGACAGATGTCAGAGGCAGGTTCTTTACTCAGAGTGGTTCGGGCATGGAATCCATTACCTACTAATGTAGTTAACTCAGTCAGTATAGCGAGATTCAAACAATCCTTTAGATAAGCACATGGGTGATTTCAGGATAGTGTCGGGGGATGAGCTGAGAATAGTTCATAGGTTGGCGCAACATCAAGGACCGAAGGGCCTGTTCTGCGCTGTATTGTTCTCTGACTATTGTGCTACAAGAGATTTTTACTGACTTAAACAGAGTGATGGATCTTGTATTGTGGGCTTACGAAATGTCACTGATCTCTACCAAACATGTACGAGGTACAGAATGCTGCCTGACCTGCTGCGCTTTTCCAGCAACACATCTTTCAGCTCTGATCTCCAGCATCTGCAGTCCTCACTTTCTCCATGTACGAGATAGAGTCAGGTCAATAATAAGAGGCTGCAACAGGAGGGGGACAGGTAGCTCCATACAAAACCCGACTCCTTCTCAACTGTTTTCACCACAAAAACTGAGCGCCTTCCAGAAAAGCACCTCTATATCCCACCACTTTGCCCTACAATCGTGGTATCTGGCTGTGCACTAAGAGCAGTGCAACAGTCTGAACTGGGACCCTGAAACGCTTGGTAAAGAATCAAATCATCTGAGCATTGAAAGCCACATCACATTGCATGCATTTTCTCTTGTTTTCACTGTTCCTGACTTCCCTTAGTTTTCCTAATGAACCTGCTAAAGTTGTTATTACACACATCTGCACAAGCAGTGAATTGAACCCAGGCCTCTCGTCCAAGATTCGGGATATTTTCACCGCGTCACAAAACATCGATTCAAACTTCCTTTGTCCCTTGCCTGCTAAGTCACGCCCGAGTCAACTCTGCAATTGGGAGGAAGGGGCGGAAAAGGAGGACCCAGTAGAGGCCGGTCCTCTAACCAGAGTGAATGAGGAGAGGGGCCAAAGCATTCTTGGGAGTGAACGCTTCAAGATTGGTCAGACAGCAAACGATTTTGCCGGATTGAACATTCTCACGACATAGTGGAGCATTAAACGTCTCTCATAAATCAATGTGAGATTTTTAAAAAATACTGCAGTTGAAATGTAAATCTGATAACGTACATATTTCCAATCGATTTACACTACTCGAGTAAGAAACTTCTTTTCAAACTCCCAGAACAGTTGGTAATTTACATAGCTGGCCGGTGTGGTTGATTTGGACCAGACAATTTGCATGTTAGACATCCATATGATTATAACTCGACAAAGCAATTGTTAATGACTAATATTTTACCCATCAGTCTGTGCAGTTATGAATATTCTCTATAAATCCACTGATAACCTCAGACGCACGCGCAGTTTGGTGTCTATGCAGAGCATGCGCAGTGTCACATTGGTCAGGATACAGAGAGAGACATGGAGCTACTTTCTCCGGCAGCGGCTGCGATCGGCTTCAGAGAGCGGAGCTCAGAGCCGGTGTGCGGGAGCCTCGCTGGGAGAAAGGAGCGGAGAGAATTCACAAGTTCCGGATTAATTTTTTAAAAACTCGGAAAAGACCCTCCAAGCCCGGGTAAGGAGGTGGCGGTCTCTGATCAGGGAAGGGGCCCAGGGTCACGGCCGCCATTTGTTTGAGGGAAGAGGGAGCGCGGGCCTGAGGGCCGCCATCTTGAGAAGGTCAAGGTGCAGGAGGGCGGGGCTCTGGGGGTCTGTAGAACAATCAGAGGAAAGGGAAGCCCCATTGTTATTGATTAATTCCACGAACACAGCGTCACTGGGCGATCCTGCAGGAATATCCTCTCTCAGTCCTGCTGGGATGTTTCACCCCATCAGAACCAGCAGCTCACCTCCTCTCTCAGCTCCCCTTCTGTCCTTCCTGCAGCATCTGTCCCCTGGAACATTGAGCTGCCTGTCCTGTCCCTCCCTAGATGTGTTTCTGTAATACCTGTGATATCCCAGTCCCACCTTAGATTACTTCACTAAAGACAGGAATGCACCCGATGGATTTTTCTTTACATCAGCAATTGTTTAATACTCACTGACAGGTTTTTAATTACATCGTTTTTGAAGCATTTACTTCACATTCAATCATTTGCAATGGTGGGATTTGAACCTGTGTCCAGAGAACACTTGCTGAGTTTCTGGATAAATTGTCACACAATAATGCCATTCGGCCATCACTTCGCCTGCTCACAGGTTGTATATCGCAGTGCAACATGAATCAAAACCCTTTCTTCCCGCACAATTATTTGATCCTGAACTCTGGTGATATCAGTCAGTATTTTTCCATGTGTGATCCCTCACTGTATGCGTCTAATTGCTGCCTCTGTCAGTGTCTCTCACTCTTGCAGCTACTCCAGATCCTGAGCCAACAGAATTCTCCACTTCAGAGAGATGAGGCAGCACAGGCATTGGAGACTGGAATTTTCCAGATCTCTGTGGGCTCACTGCCATTCTACATGTGTAACCCTCAGAGCATCAGTCTAATTTCCCATTCTGCTTATATATGTGTCTACTATAGGTACTCGGGGAGTTCCTGACTCAATAGGCTTGCCAACTGCTGGTTGGGAAGATTATTGGTCAGCCAGAGAGACGAAGGTCAGGGAGGTCGGGAGCCTTTAATAAATCCTGCTGCCCGGTAAGATCACTCAAATGCACAGAGCAGAGAGCAATGAGAGGGCTCCAAACATCAGCTAACAAGACATGACATAGACATAGTGCTGGAGGGGGAGCACAGTACAGGCACACCCCAGGCTCAGTCACCACCCCTACTTTAAGTTTTGTTGCACTGAGACAGCATCGGGAGTTCCCAGTTTTCAATCCAGATGTGTGCTGTCTTGGTGAGCACTAGGACAACAGAAGGGAATGCAGTCCTCACATGAGTAAGTGGTCATGCTGCCTGGGATCTTTCTGTTCTCTATTCCCTCTCGAACATTGTATCTATGGGCCATCTTGTGGACCAGTGTCTTCAATCATTCTAACTCCTATAACAGTTCCTATTTCTGTCATCTCCTCCCCTCTTACCAATTAATTGACATATTTGAAACCTCCAGTCCAGACGACCATCCATATCGTTGTAACTTGCTTTAGTCTCTACAACATGCCTTGTCTCGATAGTCTCCTCCTCCAACAATTGGAGTCATCGGGTCTGATTCTGTGCGGCATGACTCTTTGTTTGAGGTTTCCTAAACGGAATCAGTTGCATTTGCTTGTGTTTGGCCCATACCCCTTCCAATCTTCTCCTCTCCATGTACCTGTCCAATTATCTTTTCCATGTTGTAATTGTACTAGTTTTTACCAATTTCTCTGGGTGTCCATTCTGTCTATGCACCATCCTCTGTGGAAAATGTTGCCCCTCAGCTCCCTCTTTAAATCGTTGCTCTCTCACCTCACTTTTATGCCTCTAGCTTTGGACTCACCTACCCTTGGCTTTTCACCTTACCTCGGCTCTCAAATGGTTTCATAAACCTTTGAGGCCACCCCGTGGCCTCCTTTGCCCAGGAGAAATATTGACGACAATGTTACAAATGTCTCCAACTCATGTACTCAGTGCTCTGACCAATGAACACAAGTGTGCCAAATGCTGCTTTCCCCACCATGTCCCCCGATGATTCCATTCCAAAACAGTGTAACTGCACCCCTTGGTCTCTCTCTGTTCGACAACACTGTCCAGGGCCCGACCATTACCTGTGTTAGTCCTCCCTGGTTTGTCTTATCTAAATCCAACACATGAATTAAATTCCATCTTTTATTCATTGTCCCACTGGCCCAGTTGATTAACATCCCCTTCGATAACTATATTCTCTGCCCACTCGTCCACTAATTTTGGTATCCGCAAACATTCAAACAGTGACTCCTATATTTTTACCCAGATCCTCTATATAAATGATGCACATCAGTGGCCCCAGCACCAATCCTTACAGCACACTGCTGATCTAAGGCCTCCAGTCTGAACAACAACCCTCTACCTCCTCCTATCAAACCCATTGTGTCTCCAGTTGGGTCGCTGTCCCTGAACCCATGTGACCGAACCTTACTAACCCATGAAGCCTGCTCAACCCTATCAAAGGCCTTCTGAACCAAAAAACAATGTCTATTGCTCTGCTTCCATCTATTGTCTTGGTCACATCTTCAACAAACTCAGGCAAGTTTGTGAGACATGTTTTCCTGCGCACAAAGCCACTCTAACTGTCTGTAATCAGTCCTGTCTTTCCAAATGCATGTAAATCCTACGTCTCAGAATGATCTCCAACACCTTACCCATCCTTGATTTCTGTCTCCTCAGTCTGCAGTTCCTTGGCTTCCCCTTGCAGTCTTTCTTAAATAAGGGCACAACATTATTTTCATAGTCAGTCATACAGCACAGAAACTGACTGTTCGATTGATACCGACCATAATCTTAAACTAACCTCGTCCCTCCTGCCTCTTCCTGGATCACATCCCTTCAAACCTTTCTTATTCCTGTACTAATATTTCAAGCATTGTAATTGTACACACAGTCACCCTTTCCTTGGGAATTTCATTCCACACACAAAACACACTCTAACAGTTTGCTCCTTATGTTTTCTGATTTTAAATCTCTCCGTTCTAACCTTAAGAAATGTAGCCCCTAGTTCTAAAATGACCTGTTGTTGGGAAAAGACAAGTCACGTTAACTCGTTCTATACCCCTCATTATTTTATAGACTTCTATACGCTCACCTCTCAATCTCCAGGCTCAAGTGAAAAATGTCCCAGACTATACAACCTTCCTTTATAACTGAAACCTTCTATACCCATCACCATCCTAGTAAATGTGATCTGAACTCTCTCCAGCTTAATATCCTTCCTATAACTGGGCAGAGTATTCCAGAACAGGCCTCACCAATGTCCTGTACAATCTACACACGACTTCCCAAACTCCTAAACTCGAATGATTGAGCAATGAAGGCAAGTACCGTTTATAACCATCCTGTCTCTCCTTGTGGCAAACTTCAAAGAACTACGTACCTGAACCCCAAGGCGTACAACATTACTGAAGATCCTACCATTAATTGTGAAAGCTCGACCCTTGTTTGTTGTAACCTAAATGCATTACCTCGCATTTACCCGAATTGAATTCCATCTGCAGTTTTTCAGCCATTCGCGCATTTCATCAAGATCCCTTTGTAATCTCAGAAAACCTCCATCACTGCCCAGAATGCCACAAATATCACTGCTCAGGCCCCTACAATTTCTTCCCCAGCTTCCCACAATGTTCTGAGATACACTTGATCAGATCCTGGGGATTTATCTACTTCTATGTTTTAAAACTTCCAACACCGCCTCTTCTATAATGTGGACTCATTTCAAGACATGGAGTCATCGAGATGTACAGCACGGAAACTGACCCTTTGGTCCAACTCCTCCGAGACGTTTTTTATCCCATTTGCCAGAACATTGCCAATATCCCTCTAAAGCCCTGCTATTTATATACACATCCAGATGCCTGCTAAATATATTTCTGTCAGCCTCCACCATTTCTTCTGGCAGTTTATATCATATATATATACCAACCTCTGCAGGAAACAGCTGTCCCTTTGGTCCCTTCTAAATCTTTTCCTCTCACCTTAAAGCTATGCCTTGTAGGTTTGGACTCACCCCCCCCCCCCCCCATGACCAGAGAAAGGTCTTTATCTATTGACACTATCCATGCTCATCATGATTTTAAGAAACCCTTATAAGATAACTCCTCAGCGTCCCATGTTAAAGTATAAATAATCCCAGTCTCTTCAGCTTTTCTCTGTAGTGCAAACCCTCCAACCCTGGCAACATTCTTATTCATTTTTTCTGAACCTTTTCAAGTTCCACAACATCCTTCTGATGGCATTGAGGCCAGAATTGCACACAATATTCCAATAGTGGTCAGGCCAAACACTGAGCGCCCCAGACCTTATCCACAGTAAGTTCCAAAGTGAAATATTTGTTTAGGATCTTGTAGTTTCACACATCGTTGGATTTGTTGATCATTAAGAATACCGGTTTTGTCCCTAGCTCTTCTTTGGCTCTTAATACACTTTGGATTCTCCTTAACTTTATGAGCCAAAGTTATTTCATGTCCCCTTTCTGCATTCCTGATTTCCATCCAAAGAGTATTCCTCCAGCCCCTATGCTCCTCAGGGATTCCCTTGATCCAGCTGGCTATACCTGACATGTGCCCCCTTTTCCTTGACCAGAGTCTCAGTCGACAGCCAGTATTTCCGAAAGCTGTCAGAATTGAGCTGCACACAAACAGGAACATGCTGGTGCTGAACGGTCCTTTTATCTCACATTTAAAATATTCCCAATTGTCAGAATTCCCTTTACCTGCAAATAGACGCTCCAATCAACTTTAAAAAAGGTTCATTTTCTAATACTATCAAGATTTGTCTTGCCACATTTTATAACTTTAATGTTTGGATCAGGTCTGTCTTTCAGCAAAGCTATTTTCAAACTAATAGAATTGTGGTCACTTTGCCCAAGTGCTCCCTCACTAACACCTCAGTCCTATTCCCTACCTTGTTTCCCAAGGGGAGGTCAGGTTTCGCTCCTTTCTCCAGTTGGGCCATTTATATATTGACTGAGACCTTGTCAAAGGCCTTCCCAAACGCCATGATAACCACATCATCTGCACTGCTCTCATAAATATTTTTAGATAACTTTTCAAAAAACTCAATTGAATTCATCAGACAGGATTCTCCTTTACAAAATCTGTCCTGAATCTATTCCTTCCTTTTCAATGTTGATACATCTTGACCCTCAGAATTTTTCCCAATTTTTACCCAATATCCCTGTGGCCAGCAAAGTATTAAAAAGATCCAAAAGGGCCCCAGCAATCTCCTCCCTTACCTCCCACTGCAGTCTGCAATACATTTCAGTGGGCTCTGGGGATGTCTCCCCCTTTATGCCTCTGAAAGCATTTAATACCTCCTTATTGATCTTAACATGTTCTCGAGTCTCACCATCCCGACTGAAATCCCTGGGCTACAGTGTCTTTCTCCTGTGTGAATACAGATGGGAAGCATACATTTGAAGAGCTCAGCTACTTCCTCTGGCTCCATGCGCAGATCGTCCCTTTGGTTTCCAACAGACCGCACTCTTTAGCTGGGCATCTTCTTACTCTGACTCTCGTCATAAAATATCTTGTACCTTTTCCTTACTAGTGTCTGCCAAGGAGGTTTCATGGCCATTGAGTGCCCCTCATTTTTAAGGACCCCCTTGCACTCTCTATAGTTGTTGAAGGGCTTCACCTGGTTTGATTGCACTGTATTTTCTTTGCCAAACTCACAATCTCACTTGGTCAGTATTCGCTGAACTTGGTGCCTTTGTCATTCACTGTTCATGGTACACGCTGGCCCTGAATTCTCACTGTATCACTTGAAAATACTCCCTCTTTCCAATTGTAGGCTCGACTGCAACTAGTTCCTCTGAGTCTATATTTTTCAAATCCTGTCTAATGCTAGTAATAATGATCAGTGATAGTGATAATGAAATGATAAGTAGCATTCCCCAAATTTGGACACACAACTTCTGCATGATCCTTAGCTCTTTCCATCATGACTTCAAAACGTACAGAATTATGGTCATTATCCCCAAACACTACCTTATCCTTCTCTCTGTCAAAATGTTCAGTACCTACAGCCCACCCTGTCTCTTTAATATCCTCCAGCCCTTACCAAAGGCTTGTACCTTCCTCAAGCCTTTCCATCATATGATATCACTGCAAACTTCTCCAGTCCCCACAGCACTCCTCCATCCTATCCTACAGCACCTCACTCCCATGAACCTTCTACCATCCCTATAAACCTCCTTATCTGTATAAACCCCCCCAGCTCCCACAGCCATTCCTGCCCATCCTCCCTTTGTGTAACATTATGAAGCCACGTGATCGTTCCCCAAACTGTAACCTTGGCCAATCTCTGTGACCTCCTCCCATCACTACTAGCCTTCTTAACTCTGTAACCTCCTGCAGTCACTAAAATCATCCGTGAATGTGTACCATCCTATTGAGGACTGTCACCTCTTCCTGTCCCAACAACTCCCTCTACCAGTAACCTTGGCTAGTCTGAAGAGTCCTTACTAATTCTTCAACCCTCGGTATTGATAACTTCATCCAGTTTCGATAACTGAGAAGAGAGGAATGAGAAGGCTCCAAACCTCTGTTAACAAGACATGACATTGATACAGATCTGGATGGGGAATACAGTACAGGCCCACCCCAAGCACAATCCCCACCCCTACTTTAAGTTCTGTTGTACTAAAACTTGCTACACTCCAACACTGCACCTATGGCTTGTCTTGTGGACTGGTGTCTTTAATAATTTTTAACTCCAGTAACAGTTCGTATCCCTGTAACCTCCTCCAATCCCAATAGTCACTCCACGTATTTGAAACGTACTGCATTCCGATTACTATCCCTATCGCTGTAACTTGCTTCAGTGTCTACAACATGCCTTATCTCGGTTGTCTCCAGTTATTGGAGGAGGAGACTGAGTTATGCAGCACGAAAATAGTTCCTTCGATCCAACTCGTCCATGTTGACCAGAGTCCCTGACCGAGTCGCGTTTCCCTGCATTTGACCCAAATCCCTTCAAACCTTCTCCTCTCCATGTTTCTGCTCAAATCTTTTTTACATGTTGTTATTGTACTTCTCTCTACCACCTGCACCATCCTCTGTGTGAAAAATGTTCTCCTCCAATCCCTTTTAAGTCTTTCCCCTCTCACCTTATATTTATTTCCTCTAGAACATAGAACATGGCAGCACAGTACAGGCCCTTCAGCTCTCGATGTTGCGCCAACCTGTGGAACCAATGTGAAGCCCGAGTAGCCAACACTATTCCATTCACGTCTATGTGACTATCCAATGACTGTTTAAATGCCCTTAAGGTTAGCAGATCTACTCCTGTTGCAGGCAGTTTGTTCCATGCCCCTACTACTCTGAGTAAAGAAACTATCTCTGACATCTGTCATATATCTTTCACCCCTCAATTTAAAGCTATCCCATCTCATGCTCGGTATTGCCATCTGAGGGAAAAGGCTCTCACTGTCCAATCCATTTCACTTTCTGATTATCTTAATGTCTCAATTAATTCATCTCAAACGTCTTCATTCAAACAAAAACGGCTTCAAGTTCTTCATATCACGTTCCCTCCATACCAGGTAACATCCTAGTAAAGCTCCACTGAACCCTTTCCAAATCTTACACATCGTTCCTCTAATGGGGTGACCAATCTGCTCTGTCATTTCCTGGCCTATCCCTGCCGCCCTTCTTGAACAAAGGAACCACATTTGCTATCCTCCAGTCATTCGGCATTTCATCCGTGGTCAGCAATGTATTAAATATATCCACCAGGGCCCCAGCAATCTCCTCCCTTACAGATTGGGATACATTTCATTCAGAGGGAAGGGAGACCTGGAACCTTCAAGAAATCCTGCAGCGAGATAGGACCACTCACAGTGAACAGAGCAGAGAGCATTTCAGCGATCGATCTTTGATATGGAGGATATGACATAGGTACAGAGTTGAAGGGCGAACACAGAGTGTGATGGTCCCAGGCTCAATCCCCACTCTCTTGTTTACTTTCTTCTCTGCTGTATTGAGTCTTCCTATGTTAATGTAGGAAGTTGACAGTTATCAATCCAGGCCTGTGCTGTCTTAGTGAGGATCAGTACTAAAGCGGGAAAAGCAGGCCTCCCCCAAGGAGATGGTTTTGAATGCTGGGATCTTTCTATTCAACACTTCGCCCAATCACGCTGACTTTTGTCATGGGATGGAGTCATTCATTAAGGAAACATACCTTTCGGTCCAACTTATCTGTGCCAGGGCCATGAATGATTGTAATTCCCAGAAATGTTCTTATTTCTGTAACCTTAACCCTGCCCACAATCCCACTATTAATTTGATCCCTACTCCAATACTGATGATTCTTCATATTTGTAAATTGCTCTAGTCTTGATAACTTGCCGAATCTCAATAATCTCATCCTGCACTCAGTACAATAATCGCTATTTCTGTAGTTTTTCACAATAACTACAGTCCACCCTGTCACTGTAAAATCCTTTTCAGACCCTTTTCCAGTCGCAACAACACTCCACATTTCTGTTTGCTCCTCCGAGCACCTCTAACGCTCTCACTTTGTGTGGCCAGTACTCTGTGTGAATAACCCTTGGCATGTGGATGGTCCAAACTTTGTGTAGTTAATCCTGTTGCCTGAGGTTATTCAGTACTATGTGTGAATAATCCTGTGCACTGTGAATACTCAACACAGAGTGTGAAAAATCCTGGGGCCTGAGGGCAGTCAATACTGTGTGTAAATAACCCTATGGCCTCTGAATTGTAAATACTGTGTGTGAATAACCATTGGCCTAAGGATGGTCAATACTGTGTGTGAATAATCCTTTGGACTGTAAATGGTCAATGCACAGTGTGAATAATCCTGCGGCCCGAGGATGGTCAATACTGTGTGTGACTAACTCTTTGCCGAAGGATGGGTAATACTGTGTGTGAATAATCCGTGGCCTGTGGATGGTCAATGCAGTGTGATAATAATCCTGTAGCCTGTGAATGGTCAATACTATGTGTGAGTGATCCTGTGGCCTGTGCATGGTTAATATTGTTTGTAAATAAGCCTTTGGTCTGAGGATGACCAATACTGTGTGTGAATAAGACAGTGGCCTGTGAATGGTCAACAATGTGTGTGAATAATCCTGTGGCCTGAGGATGATCAATACTGTGTAGGAATAACCCCTTGGCCTGTGAATGGTTAATACTGTGTGTGAATAATCCTGTGGCCTGTGTACTGTCAATATTGTGTAAAAATAATCCTGTGGCCTGAGGATGATCAATAATGTGTGTGAAAAATCCTTTGGCCTGAGGACGGACAATACCTTGTAGGAATAATCCTGTGTTCTGTGGATAGTCAGTACTGTGTGTGAATATTATTCTGGCCTGAGGTTGTTTAACACTGTGTGTAATTAATCCTGAGGCCTGAGGCTGGTCAATAATGTATGCGTATACTCCTGTGGCCTGAGGATGTTCAATACTGTGTGTGTATAATCCTGTGGCCTGAGGTTTGTCAATACTGTGTGTGTAAAATCCTGTGGCCTGTAAATGGTCAATACAGCGTGTTCATTAATGCTGTAGCCATAGGCTGGTCAATACTGTGTGGGAATAATCCTGTTGGTTG
Source organism: Chiloscyllium punctatum (assembly GCF_047496795.1). NCBI lineage: Eukaryota > Metazoa > Chordata > Chondrichthyes > Orectolobiformes > Hemiscylliidae > Chiloscyllium > Chiloscyllium punctatum. The sequence goes on from NC_092752.1 coordinate 75,013,448, forward strand.
AGAATGTTGAATACTGTGTGTGAATACTCCTGTAGACTGAGGTTGGTCAGTACAGTGAATGAATGATCCTGTGGTATGAGGATGGTCAATTCTGTGTGTGAATAATCCTCTGCAGTGTGAATGGTCAATACAGTGTGTAAAAAAAAACTCTTGGCCTGAGGATAGTCAATACTGTGTATGAATAATCCTGTGACCTGTAAATTGTCAAGACACTGTGTTCATTAATCCTGTGGCCTGTTAATCGTAAATACCGTGTGTGGAAGCCCCTTGGCCTGAGGATGATCAATCCTATGTGTGAACAATCCTGTGGCCTGAGGATGGTCATAACTGTATGTAATTAATCCTGTTGCCTGAGGTTGTTCAATACTGGGTGTGAATAATCCTGTGCCCCATGAATGGTCAATGGTGTGTGTGCATATTGCTGTGGACTGTGAATGGTCAGTACTCCGTGTGAATAATCCTATGGTTTTAGGATGGTATATACTGTGTATGAGCAAAGCTGTGGATGGAGGATGGTCAATACTATGTGGGAATAATCCTTTTGGACTGTGCATGGTCAATGCATTGTGTGAATAATCCTGTGCGCTGTGAATGTTCAGTACCGTGTGTATGCTCTTTACCATGTGTGAATAATCCTGTGGACTGAGGCCAGTCAATACTGTGTGTCACTAATCCTGTGGCCTGTCAATCGTAAATACTGTGTGAATAAGTCTTTGCATAAGGATGGGCAATACTGTGTGTGAATAATAATGTGGACTGTGGATTGTCAATGCTGTGTGATAATCATCCTGTGAGCCGTGGATGGTCAATATTGTGTGTTAATAATCCAGTGGCCTGAGGGTAGTCAATACTGTGTGCGAATAATCATGTGGATTGAAAATGGCCAATACTGTGTTGGAATAACCCTTTGGCCTAAGAATAGTCAATACTGTGTGAGAATAATCCAGTGGATTGAGGATTGTGAATACTGTATGTGAGTAATCCTGTGACCTGTGTACTGCCAACACTGTGTAAATAGTTCAGTGGCCAGAGGATGATCAATACTGTGTTGAATAATCCTCTGGCCTGATGCTAGTCAATACTGTGTGGGAATAATCCAGTGGCCTGAAGGTATTCAATACTGTGTGTGAATAATCCTCTGGCCTGAGGATGGTGAATACAGTGTGTGAAAAATATTGTTGCCTGAGAATAATCCTGTGGCCTAAGGTTGGACAATACTGTGTGGGAACAATCCTGTGGCCTGATGATGATCAATACTTTGTAAATACCCCTGTGGCCTGAGGATGGATAAAACTGCGTGGTAATAATCCTGTGACCTGTAAATGATCAAGACAGTGTGTGCATTAATCCTGTGGCTGTCGGCTGGTCTATACTTTGTGAATAATCCTGGGCTGAGAATATTGAATATTGTGTGTGAATACTCCTGTGGCCTGAGGTTGGTCAATACTGTTTGTGAATAATACTCTGGCATGTGAATGGTCAGTAATGTGTGTGACTATACCTTGGCCTGAGTATGGTCAATACTATGTGTGAATGATCCTGTGGCCTGAGCATGGTCAATAGAGTGTCAGAATAATCCTGTGGCTTGAGGATGTTTAAAACAGTGTGTGCATAATCCTCTGGGCTGAGAAAGGTCAATAATGTGTGTGAATAATCCTGTGGCCTGAGGATGTTCAATACTGTGTGTGAAAAGTCCTGTTGCAAGAGAATGGTCAAAACAGGGTGGGAATAATCCAGTGGCCTGAGTATGGAAAATACTGTGTGGGAATAATCCTGTGCTCCGAGGATGTTCAATACTGTATGTGAATAATCCTATGGCCTGAGAATGGTCAATACTGCGTGGGAATAATCCTCTGACCTGTAAATGCTCAAGACAGTGTGTTCATTAATCCTGTGGCCATAAGCTAGTCAATGCTGTGTGTGAATACTCCTGTTGGCTGAGAATGTTGAATATTGTGTGTGAATTATTCTGTGGCCTGTGGCTGGGCAATACAGTGTGCGAATGATCCTGTGGCCTAAGGATTAACAATACTGTGTGTGAACACTCCTCTGGCCTGAGGATCGTCAATACTGTGTGGGAGTAATCCTGTGACCTGAGGTTGGTCAATACTATGTGTGAATAATTCTGTGGCCTGAGTGTGGTCATAATCTGTGTGTGAAAAATCCTGTGGACAGAGGACGGTCAATATTGTGTGGGAATAATCCTTTGGACAGTGAATGGTCAATACCATGTATGCATAATGCTCTGGCCTCTGAATCATCAGTACTGTGCGTGAGTAATCCTGTCGACTGAGGATGGTCAGACTGTGTTTGAATAATACTGAGGCCTCAGGATGTAGAATACTGTGTGTGAATAATCCTCTAGCCTGTGAATGGTCAATGCTGTGTATGAATAATGCTGTGGACTGTAAATGGTCAATACAGTGTGTGAAGAATCCTATGGTTTTAGGATGATCCATACTGCGTGTGAGTAATCCTGTGGACTGAGGATGGTCTATATAGTGTGTGAATACTCCTGTGCACTGTGAATGCTCAATACTGTGGGTGAATAATCCTGAGGCTTTAACATGGCCAATACTGTGTGGGAATAATCCTGTGGCCTGACGTTGGTCAGTTCAGTGTGTGCATAAATCTAAGTACTGACAATGATCAATACTGTGTGTGATTAATCCTGTGGCCTGAGGATGGTCTATACTGTGTGTGATTCATCATGTGGACTGAGAATGATCAATACTGTGTTTGAATAATCCTCTAGCCTGAGAATGATCAATACAGTGTGGGTATAATCCTTTGGCCTGTGGATGGTGAAAAGCGTGTGTAATTAATCCTGTTGCCTGTAGTTGGTCAATACTCTGTGTGAACCTTCCTGTGGCCTGTGTCTGTTCAATGCAGTGTGTGAATAATACTGTGGTTTTCAGATGCTCAATACTGTGTATGAGTAATCCTGTGAAATGAGAATGGTCAATATTTTGTGTAAATAATCCTTTGGAATGTGAATGGTCAATACAGTGTGTCAATAATCCTGTGGCCCATGAGTCGTCAATACTGTGTGTGAGTAATCCTTTGTCTAAAGATGGGCAATACTGTGTGTGAATAATCCTGTGGCCGTATGCTGGTCAATACTGTGTGTGAATAATCCTGTGGCCGTATGCTGGTCAATACTGTGTGTGAATAATCCTGTGGCCGTATGCTGGTCAATACTGTGTGTGAATAATCCTGTGGCCGTATGCTGGTCAATACTGTGTGTGAATAATCCTGTGGCCGTATGCTGGTCAATACTGTGTGTGAATAATCCTGTGGCCGTATGCTGGGCAATACTGTGTGTGAATAATCCTGTGGCCGTATGCTGGTCAATACTGTGTGTGAATAATCCTGTGGCCGTATGCTGGTCAATACTGTGTGTGAATAATCCTGTGGCCGTATGCTGGTCAATACTGTGTGTGAGTAATCCTTTGTCTAAAGATGGGCAATACTGTGTGTGAATAATCCTGTGGCCGTATGCTGGTCAATACTGTGTGGGAATAATCCTGTGGCCGTATGCTGGTCAATACTGTGTGGGAATAATCCTGTGGCCGTATGCTGGTCAATACTGTGTGGGAATAATCCTGTGGTCGTATGCTGGTCAATACTGTGTGTGAATAATCCTGTGGCCGTATGCTGGTCAATACTGTGTGGGAATAATCCTGTGGCCGTATGCTGGTCAATACTGTGTGGGAATAATCCTGTGGCCTGAGGTTGGTCAATACAGTTTGTGTATAATCCTGTGGACTCAGAATGATCAATACTGTGACTGAGTAATCCTGTGGAATGAGGGTGGTCAGTATTGTGTGAGAATAATCCTTTGGAATTTGAATGGTTAATACAGTGTGTGAATAATCCTGTGCACTGTGAATGCTGAATACTGTGTGTGATTAACCATTTGTCTAATGATTATCATTCACACACAGTATTGACAATGTGGCCTGTGGATGGTCAATACTGTTTGTTAATAATCCAGTGGCCGGTGGATGGTCAATTCTGTGTGGGAGTAATCCTGTGGCCTGAAGTTAATCAATGATGTGTGTGAAAACTCGTGTTGTCTGAGGATGGTCAATACTGTGTTGAAAAATGCTGTGAACTGTGAACGGTCAATACTGTGTGAGAGTAATCCTGTGGACGGAGGATTGTCAATACTGTGTGTGAATAACCCTTGGCCAAAGAATGGTCAATACTGTGTGTGAATAATCCTTTGAACTGTGAATGGCAAATACACTGTATGAATAATCCTGCGGCCTGAGGATGGTAAATACACTGTGTGAATAATCCTGTGGCCTGTGAATTGTCAAGACTGTGTCTGAATAGTCCTTTGCCGAAGGATGGACAATACCGTGTGTGAATAATAATATGGCCTGTGGCTGTTCAATGCTGTGTGATCATAAACCTGTGGGCTGTGGATGGTCAATACTATGTGTTAATAATCTCTGGACTGTGCATGGTCAATACTGATTGCGAAAAATACTGTGGCCTGTGGATGGACTATACTGTGTGAGAATAATACTGGATTCGTGGTGCTGGAAGAGCACAGCAGTTTAGGCAGCATCCAACGAGCAGCATTATGTGATTAATCCTGTGGCCTGATGATGGTCAGTACCTTGTGAAAATAATCCTGTGACCTGAGGATCGTCAATACTGTGTGTGAAAAATCCTGTAGCTTGAGGAAAGTCAATACTATATATGAATAATCCTGTGTCCTGATAATGGTCAATACCATGTGTGAATAATCCTGGTACTGGAGGATGGATAATGTGTTTAGTCAATACAGTGTGTGAATAAACCTGTGGCCTGAGAATTGTCAATACTGTGTGGGAATAATCCTGTGGCCTGAGAATTGTGAATACAGTGTGGGAATACTCCTGTGCACTGTGAATGCTAAATACTGTGTGTGAATAATCCTGCGTACTGAGGGCATTCAATACTGTGTCGGAATAATCCAATGGCCCATGAATCGTAAATACTGTGTGTGAATAACCCTTGGCCTAAGGATGGTCAGTACTGTGTGTGAATAATCCTGTGGACTGTGAGTGGTCCATACACTGTGTGAATAATGGTGTGGCCTATGAATCATCAGTATTGTGTGTGAATAACCCTTGGTTTGCAGATGGTCAATACTGTGTGTGAACAATCGTGTTGCCTGAAGTGGTTTAATATCGTGTGTGAATAATCCTGTGGCCGGAGAATGGTCAATACTGTGTGTGACTAATCCTGTGGACTGTGAATGGTCAATACTGTGTGTGACTAATCCTGTGGACTGTGAATGGTCAATACTGTGTGTGAGTAATCCTGTGGCCTGAGGGCAGTCAATGCTGTGTATGAATAATCCTATGGCCTGTGAATCGTAAATACTGTGTGTGATTGACCCTTGGCTTGCAGATGGTCAATACAGTGTGTGAACAATCGTGTTGCCTGAGATGGTTCAATACAGTGTGTGAATAATCCTGTGGCCTGAGGATGGTCAATACTGTGTGTGAAAATAATCCTGTGGCCTGAGGATGGTCAATACTGTGTGTGAAAATAATCCTGTGGCCTGAGAATGGTCAATACTGTGTGTAAATTAACTTGTGGCCTGAGAATTGTGAATACAGTGTGTGACTAATCCTGCGCACTGTGAATGCTCAATACAGTTTGTAAATAATCCTGTGGACTGAGGGTAGTCACTACTGTGTGTGAATAATCCTATGGCCTGTGAATCGTAAATACTGTGTGTGAATAACCCTTTGTATAAGGAAGGGCAATACTGTGTGTGAATAATAATATGGCCTGTGGATGTTCAATGCTGTATGATAATAATCCTGTGGGCTGTGGATGGTCAATGCTGTGTGATAATAATCCTGTGGGCTGTGGATGGTCAATGCTGTGTGATAATAATCCTGTGGGCTGTGGATGGTCAATGCTGTGTGATAATAATCCTGTGGGCTGTGGATGGTCAATGCTGTGTGATAATAATCATGTGGGCTGTGGATGGTCAATACTATGTGTTAAAAGTCTGTGGCCTGTGCATGGTCAATATTGTTTGCAAATAATACTGTGTCCTGAGGATGGTCAATACTGTGCGTGAATAACTCTTGGCCTGAGGATGGTTAATGCAGTGTGTGAACAATCCTGTGACCTGCAAATGTTGAAGACAGAGTATTCATTAATCCTGTGGCCATGTGCTAGTTAATGCTGTGTGTGAATAAACCTGTGCCCTTTGAATGGTCAATACTGTGTGTGAATATTCCTGTGGCCTGAGAATCGTCAATACTGTGTGGGAATAATCCTGTGACGTGTAAATGAACAAGACAGTGTGTGCATTAATCCTGTGGCCGTAAGCTGGTCAATACTGTATCTGAATAATCCTGTTGGCTGAGAATATTGATCGTTGTGTGTGAATGATCCTGTGGATTGTGTTTAGTCAATACAGTGTGTGAATAAACCTGTGGCCTGAGGTTAGTTAATACTATGTGTGAATAATCCTCTGGCCTGTGAATCATCAATACTGTGTTTGACTAATCCTGGGGCTGACTATGAACAATACTATGTGTGAACAATCCTGTGGACTGTGAATGGTCAATAGTGTGTCAGAGTAATCCTGAACTTGAGGATGTTCAATACTGTGTGTGAATAATCCTGTGCCCTGTGGATTGTCAGTACTGTGTGGGAATATTCCTGTGACCTGTTAATTGGTAAAGAAAATGTGTTCATTTATCCTGTGGCCTCAGGTTGGTCAATACAGTGTGTGAATGATCTAATGGCCTTAGGATGGTCAATATTGTGTATGAATAACCGTTGATCTGAGGATGATCAATACTGTGTGTGAGTAATCCTGTGGACGGAGGATGGTCAATACTGTCCGTGAATTATAATGTGGCCTGAGGGCAGTCAATAATGCTATGGGCTGTGAATTATCAGTACTGTGTGTGTATAACCCTTGGCCTAAGGATGGTCAATACTGTGAGTGAATAATAGTGTGGGCTGTGGATGGCCAATGCTGTGTGATAATAATCCTTTGTGATGTGGATGGTCAATACTGTGGATCAATAATCTGTGGCCTCTGCATATTCAGTACTGTTTGTACTGAATGGTCAAGGCAATGTGTTTATTAATCCTGTGGCCGTATGTTCGTCATTACTGTGTGGGAATAATCCTGTGGGCCGAGAATGGTCAATACTGTGTGTGAGTAATCCTGTAGATGTAGAATTGTCAATACCGTGTGTGAATTAACCTGTAGCCTGAGAATTGTGAATACAGTGTGGGAATAATCCTGTGCACTGTGAATGTTCAATACTGTGTGTGAATAATCCTGTGGACTGAGGGCCGTCAATAAAGTCTGTGAAGAATCCTATGGCCCGTGCAGCATAAATACTGTGTGCGAATAACCCTGGCCTAAGGATAGTCAATACTGTGTGTAAATAATCCTTTTGGACTGTGAGTGGTCAGTACACTGTATGAATAATCCTGTGGCCTGTGAATTGTCAATACTGTGTGTGAATAGCCCTTTGCCTAAGGGTGGGCAATACTGTGTGTGAATAATGTGGCCTGTGGATGGTCAATGCTGTGTGATAATAATCCTGTGGGCTGTGAATGGTCAATACTATGAGTTAATAATCTGTGACCTGTGCATGGTCAATAATTGTTTGCAAATAATCCTGTGGCCTGTGGATGGACAATACTGTGCATGAATAACCCTTGACCTGCAGATGGTCAATACTGTGTGTGAACAATCGTGTTGCCTGAGGTCGTTCAATACCTTGTGTGAATAATCCTGTTGCCTGTGGATGGTCAATATCGTGTAGGAAAAATCCTGTGGCTTCAGGATTGTCAATACTGTGTGTGAATGATCCATGGCCTGAGGATGGTGATACTTTGTGTAAATATTCCTGTTCCTTGAGGATGGTCAATACTGTGTGGGAATAATCCTGTAACCTGAAAATGATCAAAACAGTGTGTTCATTAATCCTGTGGCCGTCGGCTGGTCAATACTGTGTGTGAATAATCATGCAGCCTGAGGATTGTCAATTCTATGTTGGAACAATCCTGTGTCCTGCAAAAGTTGAAGACCGAGTGTTCATTAATCCTGTGGCCGTGTGCTAGTCAATACTGTATGTGAATAATCCTGTGCCCAGTGAATGGTCAATACTATGTGTGAATATTCCTGTGGCCTGAGAATCATCAATACTGCTTGAAAATAATCCTGTGACGTGCAAATGATCAAGACAATGCGTTCATTAATCCTGTGGCCATATAGTTGTCAATACTGTGTGTGAATAATCCTGTGGACTGAGAATGTTCAATACTGTGTGGGAATAACCGCTGAGCCGAAGGACAGTCAATACTGTGTGTGTTAAATATCCTGCTGCTCGAGGATGTTCAATACAGCAAGTGAATAATCTTGTGGCCTGAGAATGGTCCATACATTGTGTGTGAAAGATTATGTTGCCTGAGGACAGCCATACTGTGTGTGAATAATCCTGTGGCCTTAGAATAGTCAATAATGTATGGGAATAATCCTGTGGCCTGTGAATCGTCAGTACTGTGTGTGAATAACCTTTGGCCTGAGGATGGTCAATACTGTGTGTGAATAATCCTTTGGACAGTGAATGGTCAATACCATGTATGCATAATGCTCTGGCCTGTGAATCGTCAATACTGTGTGTGCACAATCCTGTAATTTGAGAATTGTCAATATTGTGAGTGAATATTCCTGTAGCCTGATGATGGTCAATACCGTGTAAATATAATCATGTGCCCTGAGGATGGTCAATACTGTGTGTGACTACTCCTGTGGACTGAGGATGGCCAATACTGTATGTGGATAATCCTGTGGCCTGAGGATAGTCAATACTGAGTGTGAACAATCCTGTGGCTTGAGGATGGTCAATACTGGGTGCGAATATTTCGGTGACCTGTAAATGGTCAAGACAGTGTGTTCATTAATCCTGTGGCCGTATGCTGCTCGATACTATGTGTGAATAATCCTGTGGCCTGAGAATGGTCAATACAGTGTGTGAATGCTCCTGTGGTCTCAGAATGTTCAATACTGTGGTGAACAATCCTGTGGCTTGAAGATAGTCAATATTGTGTGAAAGTAATTCTGTGACCATGTAAATGGTTAAGATAGTGTGTTCATTAATCCTGTGGCCCTGTTCCAATCAATACTGTGTGTGAATAATGCTGTGGGCTGGGAATATTGAATATTGTGTGTGAATACTAGTGTGTCCTAAGGATGGTCAGTACTGTGTGTGGATAATCCAGTGGCCTGAGGATGTTCAATACAGTCTGCGAATAATCCTGTGGCCTGAGGATTGTGAATACAGCGTGTGAATAATCCTGTGGCCTGGATACTGTCAATATTGTGTGTAAATGATCCTGTGGTCTGAGGATGATCAATACAGTGTGTGAACAATCCCGTGGCTTGATAATGGTCAACACTGTGTGGGAATAATCTTGTGACCTGTAAATGGTCAAGACAGTTTGTTCATTAATCCTGTGGCCATGTGCTGGTCAATGCTGTGTGTGAATAATCCTGTGCCCTGTGAATGGTCAATCCTGTGTGTGAATATTGCTGTGGCCTGAGAATAGTCAATACTGCGTGGTAATAATCCTGTGACGTGTAAATGACCAAGACAGTGTGTTCATTAATACTCTGGCCGTATGGTGGTCAATACTGTGTGCGAATAATCCTGTGAACTGAGAATGTTCAATACACTGTGTGAATAATCTAGTGGCCTGAGGATTGTCAATACTGTGTGTGAATAATCATGTGGCCTGAGTTGATCAATACTGTGTGCACTGCTCCTGTTGTTTGAGGATGGTTAATACTTTGTTAGAATAATCCTTTGGACAGTGAATGGTCAATACCATGTGTGAATAATCCTGTGGCCAGAGAATGGTCAATACACTATGTGATTAATCCTGTGGCCTGATGACTGTCAATACCATGTATAAATAATCCTGAGGCTTGAGAATGGTCAATACTGTGTGCGAATGATCCTGTGGCCTGAGGATAGTCAATACTGTGTGTGAATAATTGTGTTGCGTCAGGATGGCCAATACTATGTGTGAACAATCCTGTGACTTGAAAATGGTCAATACTCTGTGTGAATACCCCAATGGCCTGTGAATCGTCAATACTATGTGTGAACAAACCATGGCTTAAGGGTTATCAATACCATGTGTGAACAATCCTGTGACCTGTGGATGGTCAGGACAGTGTGTTCATTAATCCTGTGGCTTGACAATGGTCAATACAGTGTGTGAATAATCGTTTGGACAGTGAATGGTTAGTTGCATGTATGAATATTCCTGTGGCCGGTGAATCTTCAATATTGTGTGTGAATAATCCTGTGGCCTGTAAACTGCCAAGGCAGTTGGTTCAAAAATCCAGTGGCCGTAGATTCATCAATACTGTGTGTGAATAATCCTGTGGCTTGAGGATGGTCAATACTGTGTGTGAATAATCCTGTGGCTTGAAAATGGTCAATACTGTGTGTGAATAATCCTGTTGCTTGAGGATGGTCAATACTGTGTGTGAATAATCCTGTGGCCTTAGAATAGTCAATACTGTGTGTGAATAACTCTTGGCCTGAGGATGGTCAATACTGTGTGTGAATAATTGTGTTGCGTCAGGATGGTCAATACTGTGTGTGATTAATCACGTTGACTGGCATTGTCCAATGCTCTGTGTGAATAATCTTGTGGTGTGTGAATGTTCTATGCTGTGTGTGAGCAATGCTGTGGGCTGTGAATGGTGAACACTGTGTGTGAATAATCCTGCAGTGTGAGGGTGGTCAATATTATTTGTGAACAATCCTGTGGCCTGAGGATGGCCAAAACTCTGTGGGAATTATCCCGTGGCCTGAGGATGGTCAGTTCTGTGTGGGAATAATCCTTTGGCTTGAGGAAGGTCAAAAAGGTGTGTGAGGAATCTGGTGGCCTGAGGATGGTCAATGTGGTGTGTAAATAATCCTGGGAACTATGAATGCTCAACACTGTGTTGGAGTAATCTTGTGGCCTGAGGATGGTCAATGTGGTGTGTAAATAATCCTGTGGCCTGATGATGGTCAATAATTTATGTGAATAATTCTGTTGAATGAGGATGGTCAGTACATTATGTGATTAATCCTGTGGCCTGATGATGGTCAGTACCTTGTGAAAATAATCCTGTGACCTGAGGATCGTCAATACTGTGTGTGAAAAATCCTGTAGCTTGAGGAAAGTCAATACTATATATGAATAATCCTGTGTCCTGATAATGGTCAATACCATGTGTGAATAATCCTGGTACTGGAGGATGGATAATAATGTGTATCACTAATCCTGTGGCCTGTGAATCGTCAATACTGTGTGGGAATAATCCGGTGGCCTATGAATCGTCAATACTGTGTGTAAATAATACTCTGGCCTGTGAAGTGTCAATACTGTGTATGAATAATCCTTTGGCATGAGGATGGTCATGACAGTGCGTTCATTACTCCGTAGGCTGGTCAATACTGTGTGTGAATAACCCTTGGCCTGAGGATGGTCAATAATTTGTGTGAATAATCCTGTGACCAGTAAACCGACAAGGCAGTGGGTTCAAAAATCCTGTGGAAGTAAGGCTGGTCAATAGTGTGTGAATAATCCTGTGGCCTGAAGATGGTCAATACCATGTGAGAATAATCCTGTAGTTTGAGGATGGTCAATAGCGTGTGTGAATAAACCTGTGACCTAAGGGTAGTCAATACTGTGTGTGAATAATTCTATGGCCTGAGGTTAGTCAATACTGTGTGTGAATAATTCTATGGCCTGAGGTTGGTCAATACAGTGTGTGAATAATCCTTTGGACAGTGAATGGTCAGTTCCATGTGTGAATAAACCTGTGACCTAAGGGTAGTCAATACTGTGTGTGAATAATTCTATGGCCTGAGGTTAGTCAATACTGTGTGTGAATAATTCTATGGCCTGAGGTTAGTCAATACTGTGTGTGAATAATTCTATGGCCTGAGGTTAGTCAATACTGTGTGTGAATAATTCTATGGCCTGAGGTTAGTCAATACTGTGTGTGAATAATTCTATGGCCTGAGGTTAGTCAATACTGTGTGTGAAAAATCTTGTGACTTGAAAATGGTCAATACTGTGTGTGAACAATCTTGTGACTTGAAAATGGTCAATACTGTGTGTGAATAATCCTGTTGCCTGAGGATGTTCAATAATGTGTGCCACTAATCCGGTGGCCTGAGGTTGGTCAATACAGTGTGTGAATAATCCTTTGGACAGTGAATGGTCAGTTCCATGCGTGAATAAACCTGTGACCTAAGGGTAGTCAATACTGTGTGTGAATAATTCTATGGCCTGAGGTTAGTCAATACTGTGTGTGAACAATCCTGTGATTGAAAATGGTCAATACTCTGTGTGAATAATCCACTGGCCTGAGAATCGTCAATTCTGTGTTTTAATAACCCATGGCCTGAGGGTTATTAATACCATGTGTGAATAATTCAGTGGCCTGAGGTTGGTCAGGACAGTGTGTTCATTAATCCTGTGGCTTGAGAATGGTCAATACAGTGTGTGAATAATCCTTTAGACAGTTAATGGTTCGTTCCATGTGTGAAACTTCCCGTGGCCTGTGAATCGTCAATATTGTGTGTGAATAATCCTGTGGCCTGTAAACTGTCAAGGCATTTTGTTCAAAATTCCAGTGGCTGTAGACTTGTCATTACTGTGTGTGAATAATCCTGTGGCTTGAGAATGGTCAATACCATGAATAATCCTGTGCCCTGAGGATATTCAATATTGTGTGTGAAGAAACCTGTGGCCTGTGACGGTCAATGCTGTGTGTGAATTATCCTTGGACAGTGAGTGGTCATAACCACGTGTGAATAATCCTCTGGCCTGAGGATGGTCAATACTGGGTGTGAGTAATCCTGTGGCCTGATGATGGTCAATACCTTGTGAAAATAATCCTGTGGCCTGAGGATCTCAATACTGTGTGAGAAAAATCCGTGGCTTGAGATAAATCAATACCATGTATGAATAATCCTGTGTCCTGATAATGGTCAATACCGTGTGTGAATAATCCTGGTACCTGAGGATGGTCAATAATGTGTGTCACTAATCCTGTGGCCTGTGAATCGTCAATGCTGTGTGTGAATAATCCTGTGGCATGAGGATGGTCATGACAGTTTTCATTACTCCTGGGTCTATAGGCTGGTCAATACTGTGTGAATCACCATTGGCCTGAGGATGGTCAATACTTTGTGTGAATAATCCTGTGACCTGTAAATTGACAAGGCAGTAGGTTCAAAAATCCTGTTGAAGTAGGCTGGTCAATACAGTGTGTGAATAATCCCGAGGCCTGAGGATGGAGAATACTGTGTGTGTATACTCCTGAGGCCTGAGGATGGAGAATACAGTGTGTGTATACTCCTGAGGCTTGAAGATGGAGAATACTTGTGTGAATAATTCTGTGGACTGTGGATTGTCAATACTTTGTTTAAATAATCCTGGGAACTATGAATGCTCACTACTGTTTATGAATACTCCTGTGACCTAAGGTTATTCAATACTTTGACTGAATAATCTTGTGGTTGGAGGCTGGTCAATAATATGTGAAAATAATCTGTGGCCTGCGGATTGTCAATACTGTGTGTGAATAATCCTGTGGCAGTCCGGTGGTCTATACTGTGTGTGAATAATTCTTTGTGTGAGGATGGTCAATATTGCGTGTGAATACTCCTGTTGCCTGAGGATGTTCAATAATGTGCGTGAATAATGCTGTGGGCTGTGAATGGTCAATACTGTGTGTCAATAATCCTTTGGGCAGTGAATGGTCAGTTCCATGTGTGAATAATCCTGTGGCGTGAGGATGATCAACACTATGTGTGATTAATTCTGTTGCCTGAGGTTGTTCAATCCTGTGTGAGAATAATCCTGTTACATGTAAATGGTCAATACTGTGAGTGAATAATCCTGTGGTCTACGGATGGTCAATATTGTATGTGAGTAATCCTGTGGACTGAGGATGGTCAACACAATGTGTAATTATTCCTTTGTAATGTGAATGGTCAGTACTGTGTGTGAATAATCCTGAGGACGTAGGCTGGTCAATACATTGTGTGAATAATTCTGAGGCCTGAGGATGTACAATACTGTGTGGAATAATCCTGTGGCCTGTGAACGGTCAATACTGTGTGTGAATTATCCTTAGATAGTGAATTGTCAATACCACGTGTGAATAATCCTCTGGCATGTGAATCATCAATACTGTGTGTGAATAACCCTTGGTCTGAGGATGGTCAATATTGCGAGTGAAAAATCCTGTGGCCCGTGGATGGTCATTTCTGTTTGTTAATAATAGTGTGGCCTGAGGATGGTCAATACTGTGTGTGAATAATCCTGTGCACTGTGACTGCTCACTGTGATGATCAATACTGAATAATCCTGTGCCCTAAGGATATTCAATACTGTGTGTGAATAATGCTGCGCACTGTACTGCTCAATACTCTGTGTGAATAAACCTGTGACCTGAGAGTAGTCAATAAAGTGTGGGAATAATCCAGTGGCCTAAGGATAGTCAATACTGTGTGTGAATAATGCTGTGGCCTGTGAATGGTCAATACTGTGTGTTAATAATCTGTGGCCTGTGGATGGTCAATACTGTTGTGAATTATCTTGTGGCTGGAGGCTGGTTAATACATTGTGTGAATAATCTTGTTGTCTGATGATGGTCAATACTGAATAATCCTGTGCCCTGAGGATATTCAATATTGTGAGTGAATAAACCTGTGGCCTGTGATGGTCAATGCTGTCTGTGAATTATCCTTGAACAGAGAATGGTCAAAACCATGTGTGAATAATCGTCTGGCCTGTGAATGGTCAATACTGTGTGTGAGCAATCCTGTGGCCTGAGGGTGGTCAAAACTGTGTGTGATTAACCCTTGGCCAGAGGATGATCAAAACTGTGTGTGAGTAATCCTGTAGCCTAAGGATGATCAATACGATGTGTGATTAATCCTGTTGCTTGAGGTTGTTCAGTCCTGTGTGATAATAATCCTGTTACCTGTAAATGGTCAATGTTTGTGTGAATAATCCTGTGGGCTGTGAATGATCAATACTATGAAGTGAATAATTCTGTGGTCTTCGGATGGTCAATATTGTATTTGAGTAATCCTGTGGACTGAGGATGGTCAACATGTGCAATTAATCCTTTGGACTGTCAATGGTCAATACTGTGTGTGAATAAATCTGTGGCCTGAGTGTAGTCGATGCTGTGTGTGAATAATTCTGTGGGCTGTGAATGTTCAATACGGTGAGTGAATAATCCTGCGGTCTTCAGATGGTCAATCCTATGTGTGAGTAATCCTGTGGACTGAGGATGGTCAATACAGTTTGGGAATAATCCTGAGGCCTGAAGATGTAGAATACTGTGTGAATAATCTTCCGGACTGATGATGGTCAGTACTGTGTGTGAATAATCCTATAGCCTGTGAATCGTCAATACTGTGTGTGAATACACCTTTGCCTAAGGATGGTCAGTACTCTGTGTTAATAATCCTGTGGTCTGTCGATGGTCAATAGCGTCTGTTAATAATCTGTGGCCTGTGTGTGGTTGTTTCTGTTTGTTAATAATACTGTGGCCTGAGGATTGTCAATACTGTATGTGAATAATCCTGTGCACTGTGAATGCTTAATGCTATGTGTGAATAAACTTGTGGCCTGAGGGTAGTCAATACTGTTTGTGGGTAATCCTGTGACC
>NC_092752.1:75679120-75701620 GCF_047496795.1 Chiloscyllium punctatum
GAGAGGTTGGACATGCTAGGGCATTTTCTTTCGTGTGTAGGAGACTGAGGGAGATCCTTATGGAAGTGAATTTGATCATGGGAGGCATGGATAGGGTGAATGCACTCAGTTTTTATCCAAGGCTTGGGGAATGAAGGA
Organism: Chiloscyllium punctatum; assembly: GCF_047496795.1. NCBI lineage: Eukaryota > Metazoa > Chordata > Chondrichthyes > Orectolobiformes > Hemiscylliidae > Chiloscyllium > Chiloscyllium punctatum. Next base: position 75,679,259 of record NC_092752.1, read on the forward strand.
TGAAAGGGCATCAGTTTAAGGTGAAAGGGGAAGATTAAAAGGGAACCTGAGGGACAATGCTTTTACCCAGAGGGTGGTTCACATATGGAATGAATTACCAGTGGAAGTAATCGAGGAGGATACATTTAATAACATTGAAAAGGCACTTGGACAAATACATGGAGAGGAACGTATTGGAAGGATATGGGCCAAGTGCAGGGAAATGGGGTTAGTGTGGATGGACCAGTTTGGGCCAAAGAGCCTGTCTCCATTCTTTAGAACTCTAAGAATCTATGAGTATACCCTGGCGTCCCACAATACAGAAGCAGCCAAAACCATAGGAACACGAGCCGGTACAAATGTGAAACAGTCCTGCAGAATTTGGCAGGAAGCCAGCCTGACCTTGCAGTGAAGGACTCCTGGCACAGGAGCTGTGGTGAGAAGCCCATAGAGAACTGGGGAAGGAAGCTGGAAAGCTCACCCCACTGCTGATAGCCTGGAGGACCCCCGGCTGGGATAAGGCAGCTGGGATCCGGTCACCCCAGGGAATCCTACAGGCTGTGACTGAGCTGGGTCTCCGACACAATGAGCAGGACAGAACGTTGCAGGAAAAGCTCACCCACATGGGACTACTCCAGTTACAATTGGGAATAGCCCATTCCAGTGAAAGGAGGGCCTCTGGGGATGGGGAGGCAGCCTCAGGTGACAATATCAATCTGGAAGGAGAGTGTATGAGCTCCAAGCAGCTGCATGGGTCCTGTACACCTGCAGCACGGAGCAACACACATCAGGCCCTAGCAGGAGTTGCCAGGAGCAAATACAATCCCTAGGGAACTAGGGCTCCTCCCAGAGTGGGGTAATGTGTGGCCTTGGGGTTCTACCTACGCAGGGAGATAACGACAGGCCCCACACTGACACATCCACACCTGCCCACAGATAGGAACCCCCACCCACCGCTGCCTTTTGCACAGGGCACTGCACCCTTTGCCCCCAGCCCTGACACACAGCCCAAAGCAGACTCTATGAATGTCAAGCAGCTGATGGTCTCACTCTGTACACAACAGCCATTCCAGCCACCCAGCTGGTGGGCAGCACCAAAAAAATTGATTCACTTTGATCCTGTCTCAGAGCCAGATACATTTTTGAATGAGATTGATGACAGTCTGTCATACCTGGACTGGACACTGATGATCAAACCAAATTGATCACCATGTGCCTTCGTCCAGCAATTCATTCAGCCCTCCCCGTTGGCCAACAGATGGGGGGTGGGGGGCATCCATGATGAGATGAAGGCAGCGATCCTCACTGCTCGAGGGCAGGATAAGGCAGACCCTGCAAAGCCGCTACAAAATTGTAGAACAACAACCAGGGGAATGCCGCTCCCCTCCCCCCAGTCAACTTCACCCGGAGACTATGTGTCCAATTTGTCTGAATTTTTGTGAATATGACCTGCACCTCTCTTAGCGATGGGAAACTGGGCCCGACCCTTTGTCTCCCATGTCTCAGAAAGGAGGAGGGACACCTGGAATTCCACCCCTCAGACGCCCCTGTCATGAGGCTTGGGCCCTCTGCTAATTAATCGCTGAATAGGAAATAGACTTAAGGAATTTCCACATTGTGGTACAGAAGCTCAGGGATCACAGGCGATTGGTGCAGTTTCCCCGAGAACGGGTGTATGGAAGTGAGCTATTGAGCCCACAGCCCAGACAAGGGGTCAGAGTTCAGACAGCGATATTCCAGAAAGCCCACCAGGGAGAATTCCTCAGGAACAAAATTAAAAATGGACTGAGACCAGGAATGAAGGCTCCTCCCCCAGCTTGTACCACACGCACCAGGTTCTCGCAATGGACTAGTCACTAAACCCACAGGCAATACCTTGTTCACTAACATTTGTCAGAAACTTAAGCCAATCGTAATGAATGCATCAGGGAGACAGTAACCAGAGTAATGTCCTTCCCCATTAAAATGATTATGTTGCCACCTGACCCACAGTATAATGGGATGAAGGACAGGGAAATATGAAGGAAAGCCCAGAACAGCAATTAGCAGATGAAAGAAAAGGGAACTCCTTAATGATTTAGCCACAGTATACGAGTCCACCCCCAGGGCAGGAGTGTTACCGGTTAGTATGCTGACTTGGCTAATTTGGAAAATAAACTCAGAATCCTGACCCATAAACTCTCTAATGAGCCTGAGAAATACTGAACACAGAAAACCCAGAGGAGACCATGGGACAACTGGTGGAGAATCAGGCTAACCATCACTTAGTGACCAAACTGGGGGGTCACACCAACACGATTAACCAGATCATCTACGGCCCAATCAGAGATTATGGTGAGTAGTAAAATCACACCCTGTGCAGTAACGGGATGATGGAACAGCTGAGGGAGGAGCTCAGGCAGGCCAGCAAAGGGAAAGTCCCATCCTGGGTAAGTGACAAACAGCATCAATATTTGTTCCAGGGGAACACCCACACCAACGTCTCTCACTGTCAGTGACAGCAGCTCACCAAGGGCTGGGTTAATAACAGCTGTAAGGACACTCTCGGTGGGACACCTGGGCTTGGTATGAGGGATTCCACTTAACCCAAGTGACCAAAGGTAGGATGAAGTCCAAATTATCCGAGTTGTATAAAAAAGGTATTTGGATGGGCTACCATGATTTCCTCCCACTTACTGTGGTGATAGAGGGAACATTGCCAGGGACCATACTTACGTAAATGGGAGGGACCAGGTCATACCATGACATTCCCATAGCCTGTTATCCAAGACTTCGGCTCCTTTTACATTGGATGAAGCCCTAACCGCACTCACCTTGATATATCTCGGGATACCGGTGGTTAGGATTGCAGGCTGTAACAGATGGTTAAGATCATGGTGAATAATGCCTGGACACCCCCCCCCCCCCCCAAGGGATGGAAGGTAGATGGAACTCCCCGGGTGATCACCTTAGTTTCATTCATTTGCAGTGTTTGAGTGTTCCTGGATGGGCCAGTATTGATTGCCTGCCCATAGTTGCCATTACGACAGATTTGCCATGGTAAATTGTCCATTGTGTCAAGGGATATTCGGGCTAGCTGGAATAGCCATAGGAAATGTGGGATTTCAGGGATATCATTGGGGGAGTGGGTCTGAGTTGGATTCTCTTCAGAGGGTCATCGTGGACTCAATGGGCCGAACGGTCTGATTCTGTTCTGTCAAGATTTTATGATATCACTTATCAGCTCCAAGACTAAGGGTGTAGGTTTGCTCTCTGATAGGTTTGATATCCAGACGTTTCGTTACCTGGCTGGGTAGCATCATCAGTGGCGACCTCCAAGTGAAGCGATAAAACCATCAGTTTGGAAAACGTACACAATGGCTTTTGCACAGACAGCTGGCTACCCTGACAACAAGCATAAACAGCTTTTAAAGTTAGGTTTGTAATTTATTGCATAAGCTTGTTTTCTTTCCATTCAAGTGGATGAGTTGGGGGAGATGTCACAACCTCCTGGCTAAAACACAGATAGACAGCCAAGGTTTATTGGCCAAGGAAATCTCCCAAATCACAATACCCGCACACCAGGCACCGTGCAAACACAGCATAATGTAAAAGGCAACAGTTATTCTGGACAGACGTATCTCCCAAACAAATGAGGGCCCAAACAGGAAGGCACCGGCTCCTGCTACACAAGAAACTAACAGCAACAAGCCATCCAAACGATTGGCAATGCTTCAAACTATTAACGGATTCTCCTAATTGGACAGAACGATAGAAAGTTCCTGAAAACCATCCAGAAATGAACAAAAACAGGGTTTATCTGCAGACTGATTGCCTGAATCTCTGGAGGCCTTCTGATGAGACCAGCATGGCAAGAGACAGAGACTATCTGACCATCCAGAGAGAGAGAGGGCGAGAGAAAACAGTTTCGCAGAGCCAGAAGCAGAATCAGAGAGAGAGGGAGGGAGAGAGAGACAGGCTGAAGCAAAACCCAGGGGCATGGGAGAGAGGGAATGTGAAAATCAATTGAGAGAGAGAGTTGGAACCAACTGGAATAACGAGTGTCACCCCTTCAGTCTGTCCTTATTTTAACTCCACAGTATTAGTCTGACTTCCCCTTCTCTCCATCTCTCTGTCCCCTCTCTCTCTATCCTTCTGTCTGTCTGTCTCGCTCACATACACACTCTTTCTATCACTCTCTCCCTTTCCCTGTCTCTCTCTCTGCCCATCTTTCTCCCATCCCCCTACTCCATTCCCACTCTCTCCATCTCTGTCTCTTTTTCTCACCCTCCCTTTCTGTTTTTCTCTATTTCAGATCTGAAAGATCTCACCCAATTATGTACCCCCTCCAAAGTACCATGCCCTTCATTTTCACTGTCCTCCCAAATTTATCCCCTTTCCCAAATATCTTCCCTCCCAAATAACTACCTCACCAACTGTGCCCCCCTCAAATATTTTGCTGCCCCCAACATGGCTGTGATCCCCACTCCCTGGGGCAGAGGGAGTTGAGTGGAAAAGTGTGGAGCTGGAAAAGCCCAGCAGGTCAGGCCTGAACCATCGACTCTCCTGGCTGAACTGCTGTGCTTCCCCAGCTCCACACTTTGTAACTCTGACTTTCCAGCATCTGCAATCCTCACTTTCTCACACAGGTAAATGAGTCTGGGTTGACTGACTGGACTGTGGCTGTTTTAATGCACAGCAAGATCCCAGTCCCAGAATTATAGAAGGCTTGTATGGAGTCCTTTCTGCCCATTCCCCCCCTCCCCCATTAAATGATCTTGGTCCTGTTCAGGATCCTCAGGATTGTCCACTGAATGGCCTCACTGACTATCCTTTCTGTGGAAACCTCTTCTCCGTGTTATGGTTCTGTTCGCTGAGCTGGGAATTTGTGTTACAGACGTTTCGTCCCCTGTCTAGGTAACATCCTCAGTGTTTGGGAGCCTCCTTTGAAGCGTTTCTGTGATGTTTCCGCCAACATTTGTAGTGGTATATCTCTGCTGCTTCCGGTTGTCAGTTCCAGCTGTCCGCTGCAGTGGCCGGTATATTGGGTCCAGGTCGATGTGACAGGGGATGAAACGTCTGCAACACAAATTCCCAGCTCGGCGAACAGAACCATAACAACGAGCACCCGAGCTACAAATCTTCTCCCAAACTTTGAATACCTCTTCTCCATCCTGTCTCAGACTTTGTGTCGCATGCTGTCCCTCCCTCAATCTCTCTGTCTCTCACAGCAGCCTCTCCTTTCTCCAGCAACCCCAAAACCCCATCAAACAGTCGCCCATCTCTGGCTGTCCCACTCCCCCCTTGTCTCCCAATCTCCCCCTTACCATGTAGACCCACAGCTCCTGGGCTGGAGGACATGGTGCAGAGACGAACACATCTTTTGACTGACTGCTGTCATGCACGGAAAGATCCCACTCTGCAACCATTCCCCATCCACACACACTGTCCTTCTCCCTCCATATGTGTCCTTCTTCCTCTCCTTGTCTCTCACTGCCCATCTCTCTCTCTCCTCAATTTTTCCATCCCCACTCTCTCCATGTCTCTCTTTCTCTTTTTGTCACCCTCCCCTTCTCTTTTTCTTCATTTCAGACTCAATGAGAAAAGTACTTTTATGTCCCTTACACTAACCGCCGGCCCACAGTCGGGGTAACATTCGGAAGAGACTAGGAAAAGGTTGATCCCCCGCATTAACTGTACAGCATCCAGCGACACAGAGACAAACTCTTTCCATGTCCCTTCCCCAGTCACTGGGACAGGGGTCTAGGGAGACAGAGGGAGAGAAACTACAAGAGAGATAGAGAGATGGGTAGACAGACAGTGAGAGGGAGGGAGAGAATAAGAGAAAGACGGGCAGGCAGAGGGTGGGAGAGAAAGTGAGAAGAACTGAAAAAGAGCAGGAGAGAGGCAGAGAGAGAAAGGGTGAGAGAGAGAGTGTAAAACCCCAGGAAGAGAAACACAATGTCAGACAGATACAAGGGGGAAAGGGGGAGGCAAAGACAGGGAGTGAGGGTCAGACAGACAGCAAGAGAGAAAACCCAGTCAGAGATATAGGGTAGAGAGAGAGAGAGAGAGGGGGGGGGAGTTGCAGCAGCAGCAAAGAGCTGAGAGAATGGAGTGGGGGGTGGGGGGGGGGGCGCTGCTGCGATGCAATGAGAATGATTTACAGACAAGAAAGGCAAGATCCCACAGAGCTGAGAGAAAGACGCAGAGAGAGATGAGCAAGTTGTTGGTTTTGTGGAAGATTGAATGATTAAGCATTCCTGAAAAACATGATGGGGTGTCAAAGGGGCAGAGTGTTGTAGGAAGGGAATCTGGAGGGAAATGTCAACAGGGCACAGATATGAAGGATGTTGTGAGATAGGGTTTGAAGGAAAAATGTGGGAGAGACAGCTGGGAACACAGAAATATACATGAGAGCTCTCATGGGAGTGGGAAGCAGTGAGATCAGTGGGATCAGACTGTGCAGCTACCCCCTCTCTAGCATTTTGCACCTTTGTCACTCCTCAGTGCAGAGCTCACCCCTTGTGGTAAAATTCCCACAGACAGCCTGAATCCCACAATGTGTGTGTGTGTGTGTGTGTGTGTGTCTGTGTGTGTGTGCGTGTCTGTGTGTGTGTCTGTGTGTGTGTGTGTGTGTGTCTGTGTGGGTGTGTGTCTGTGTGTTCACTCTCTCGGGTTCCAGCTCCTGTCTGATGATCCCGTATAGCAGAATAATTGGATTCTCTGTCTCTGCACTGTCCGGGTTTCAGCTCCCAAACCAAATGTTGAATCATCCACGATCCTATTGAATAGTAGAGCAGGCTCGAGGGGCTGAATGGTCTCCTCCTGTTCCTATTTCGGATGGTCTTATGTTCTTAACACTACCTCCCAGCTCTTGGTCCCCACACTGGAGGTTATGACTCCACAAGGCCCTGATCTGTAGAGTGCTGGACTCTTCCGTGAGTCTCGGAGGGAACCAGCCTGATTTGGATTGGAGTTGCAGCCTCTCAGTGAGAAGTGAAATCTCCTTGAGATTTCCCCCGTCTCTCACTGTAAGGTGGAGCAGGCCAGTCTCAGGGAAGCAAACAGCAGGCCAGGTCTGCCATGTCCTCCAGCTCCATTTCAGACGGCCACATGGGAGGGGCTTGTTTCCTTCATCAGCTTCCCGTACTCTCCCTTCTGGGTTAGGGTGGGGGCCGAATGGCCTTGCTCCTGGCTCCTATTGAGGTGCAGGCTGGCTATGATTGGGTTATGCAGGACATGCCCCTGGAGTGAAGTCAGTTAGCTCAGTTAGCTGGACAGTTGGTTTATAATGCAGAGTAAAACCAATAGCGTGTGTTCAATTCCCACACCAGCTGGGGTTACCTTGAAGGACTCTCCTTCCCAACCCCTCCCCTCAGCTGGGGCATAGTGACCCTCTGATTAAATCCCCACCAGACCCCGCTCTGTAATGAGGAGCTGTCCCATGCTCTGGTAAGACTACGGTGACATTACATTGGTTTGTACCTGGATCTCTGTGTTCAGGACTAGTCACTGCATTGCCAGAGGGATGTTAGTGTGTGGGGAAGGTTTACTGGATAAATCCCCACTGGAATGAGCAGCACTCTCTTTCACCCAGTTAATTCACTCTTGCAGCCTTTGTGTCTTTGGAGACACGAGGACCATTTCACCTGAAACAGCTGCTGGATTTTATATTCATAAGATTGGCTATTTTTTATACACACACACACAGGAACACACACACACAGACACACACACACACACACAGACACACGCTCCCTCAAACAGAAACACTCTCACACACACATACACACAGGCACAACTCTCTCACACACACACACACAAGCACACACTATCTCTCACACACACATACACGCATAGACATACGCTCCCTCAAATACACACACGGACACACACTCTCACACATACACGCAGACACACTCTCTCTCACAGACACACTCTCTCTCACACACACACTCATTCTCTCACATACCCACTCGCTCTCATGCACACAGACACTTTCTCTCTCTCACACACACTCTCTGTCTCTCACACACTCACAGACACTCTCTCTCTCACACACACTCTCTGTCTCTCACACACGCAGACATTCTCTCTCACACACATACACACTCTCTGTCTCGCACACACTCACACTCTCTCACACACACACTCTCTGTCTCTCAAACACTCACACTCTCTCTCTCACACACACTCTCTGTCTCTCTCACACACAGACATTCTCTCTCTCACACATACACACAGACAGACACACAGACACACGATCCCTCATACACACACAGACACACTCTCTCACACACACATATACACACACTCTCTCTCATTTACACACACACACTCTCACACACACACTCTTATTCTCTCACACACCCACTCACTCTCACGCACACAGACACTCTCTCTCTCACATACACACTCTCTGTCTCTCACACACTCACACTCTCTCTCACACACACACTCTCTGTCTCTCAAACACACAGACATTCTCTCTCACACACATACACACAGACAGACACAGAGATACACGATCCCTCAAACACACTCAGACACACTCTCTCTCACCCACACATAAACACACAGTTACTCTCTCTCTCACACACACATACACACGCAGACACACGCTCCCTCAAACACACATAGACACACTCTCTCTCACACACACATGGACACACACACTCTCTCACACACACACTGACACACACTCTCTCATACACAGACGCTCTCTCTCACACACACGTAAACACACAGACTCTCTCTCACACACACATTCACACGCAGACACATGCTCCCTCAAATATGCATAGACACACTCTCTCATACACACACACGGACACCCACACTCTCTCTCACACACAGATGCACTCACTCTCACACACACATGCACACAGACACACACTCTCTCACACACACATACACACTATTTCTCGCATAAGACACATTGTCATACGCACACACAGACACACAGACACATACACACATAGATACACAGAGACGCACGCACATAGAAAAACAGACACATTCTCTCACACACACACATACACACTCTCACACACACATACACACAGACACACTCTCTCTCACACACATACACACTCTCTCACACACACCCTCACTCACACACATGCACACAGACACACACACACCCTCAAACACACACAGCCACACATTCTCACATGAACATTCACTTTCTCTCTCACACGCACATATACAGACATACAGAGATACACATGCATCCACTCTTTCACACACACAAACACGGGCAGTCTCTCTCTATCTCTCTCTGTCTCTCTCTCTCTCTCTCACACACACACACGGCTGTACAGGCATGGTTGAGGTATTGCTGGAGAAATGATTCCTCCGAGGACTGAACCCTGATCTCACTTGATGACTGCTCCAGGGAGACAGACAACAGTTACAGATGACTTGTTGGATCTTCCTGTGCACCACCTCTTGCATCGACAGCGTTAGTCTGTTTGGGTGCCGGCTTTTCTAAAACGTCTCCAAGCAACAAGTAACAATAGATTGATGAAAGTTTTCACCCAAACCATGTTTCAGACACATGCTGCTGTTATTTTTCACTGATTGTTTAAAATGATCTGAATCGTCTGAAATGGGGAGTGGCTTCCATTTCAAATTACGACACCAGAGTGCCTCGGGGACCCTGAGGAAATGATCAGGGAATTGCATCTGTTCCTTTCTATCCTCTGCACTCTGTGCCACGAGATAGTGCTCCCTCAGGACCTCAGATAGTGCTCCCTGAATACCCCAGATAGTTCTACCTCAATACGTCAGATAGTGCTCCCTCAGTACCTCAGATAGTGCTCCCTGAATACCCCAGATAGTTCTCCCACAATACGTCAGATAGTGCTCCCTCAGTACCACAGATAGTTCTCCCTGAATACCCCAGATAGTTCTCCCTCAATACGTCAGATAGTGCTCCCTCAGTACCTCAGATAGTTCTCCCTCAGTACCTCAGATAATGCTCCCTCAATACCTCAGAAAGTGCTCCCTCAGTACCTCAGATAGTTCTCCCTCAATACCTTAGATAGTGCTCCCTCAATACCTCAGATAGTTCTCCTCAATACCTCAGAAAGTGCTCCCTCAATACCTCAGACAGTGCTCCCTCAGTACCTCAGAAAGTGCTCCCTCAATACCTCAGATAGTTCTCCCTCAATACCTTAGATAGTGCTCCCTCAATACCTCAGATAGTTCGCCCTCAATACTTCAGAAATTGCTGCCTCAATAGCTCAGATAGTTCTCGCTCAGTCGCTCTAATAATGTTCCCTCAATTCCTCAGATATTTCTCCCTGAATACCTCAGAAGGTTCTCCCTCAATACCGAAGAAAGCGTCACTTTATTGTATTTAACCCCCAAAGCCCCTTAGACAGCAGCTCCACAAAACATTCATACCCTCAACATTTCAGTATGCAGCCCAGCTCCCCCCTCAGATTGTGTTCAAACCCCTTCAGACTGGAAGGACCCACATCCACCCCTTTCCAAGATTGGAGCCCAGGTCCCCAGAACATTACTTGTCTCTCTGGATTAATTTTAGAATTCTTACAGTGTAGAAGCAAGCCATTCGGTCCATTGGCTCCACACTGACTGTCTGAACAGCATCCCACCCAGACTCACATCCTCTACTCTATCCCTGTAATGCTGCATTTCCCATGGCATCTTTGGGCGGTGGGAGGAAACTGGATCACCTGGAGGGAACCCGCACAGATACAGAGAGAATGTGTAAACTCCACACAGACAGTCACCGGGAGATAGAATCAAACCACTGAGGCACCGTGCTGTCCTCTCTCCTGGGATGCCATGTCATCTAACCTTTTACTAAGCACCTCCCATGTGAAACCTTCTCATCTGTCTCCTTGGTCATCCCTTCAAAAGCTCTATCAAGTTGGACACATCATTTCCAAACAAAGCCATGCTGACTATCCCTAATCAATTCTTGCTTTTCCAAATGCATGTAAATTTTCTCTCAGAATGCCCTCCAACAGCTTACCCACCACTGCCATCAGGCTCATAGCTCCATAGTTCAATGGCTGGTCCTTGCAGCCTTACTTCAATAACGTCACATCATTAACCACCGTCCAGTCTTCAGGCACCTCACACGTTGCCACTGATCGGTCCATCTGACAAGGCCATCTACATCGTTCTGTAATCTAAGGCTATCCTCCTCAGTATTTATCACCCAACCAATCTTCATATCATTCATGAACCCAATGATTAACCCACCACCATTCAAATCTAAATCTTTTCTATCAACCACATCAGCAAGATCACAACAGTGAGACATGAACCGACAGAGATTTCTAACTGGGCCATCACTGTCTGCTTGGATCTTGAGTTTTTATGTTCACAATCAGTTTCCAATATGGATCCTGATAAAAGCCTTACTGACCTCCAAGCAGGCGACAGGAAAGTATTGCCCTTGTTTACACATGGGGTCACCTCCTTAAAAAGTGCAATCCCATTGGTCAGATCTGACCTCCTCTTAACAGAACCATTCTGACTGGTCTTCATGAACTCCAGTCTCTTTAAATGTTGATTAATTCTCTCTCCCAAAATTGCTTCCAACAGACGTCCCACACACGATATTAGCCTGACTGGCCTGTAGCTGCCTGGTATATCCCATGCTCCTTCTTGAATAACAGTACCACATTGTCAGTCCGACGACACCTCTCCTGTGGCCAGAGGGGATTTGAAAATGTTTGCAAGTGTACCTGATACTTCCTTCATCACTTCATTCGGTAAACTGAGATATATTTCCACCGTCTTTGGAGATTTATTGGGTTCTAAGAAGGCCAGACCCCTCAGAACCATCTCTCTCTATATATATGTTCTTTCATTTAATTGTATCACAGAGCATCTCCACGATTTCATATCAACCCTGTCCCAATGAGCATTGACAAAATGAATCCATTCACTGTAGCCTCTGGGTCCATGTACAAATTCACACTGTGTTCCACAACCTACTCCTTCTCTCATTATCAATTCACCCTTAATGTCACTGTGAAGTCCTTTCAGATTTTTATTTCTTCTCTTTGCACTCCTCTCTCCCAGGCAATTCGCCTGCGATATGATTTGGAGGTGTGTGGGATGTCAGTCTGGATGTGGATTAGCATTGGGAAGCTCAGAAATAAGGAATACCCGACTGTGCTGAGTGTGGGGCAGTGGGATTCATTTGGGATGAGCACATGGAAGCTGAGGAATAAACCTCAGTCCTACAGCATGAAAATATCCCTTTGAACTGGCAGGTCAGTCACACGAAACGAAAACTTGATCCCTGGGAAAAGAGGGTGGTAACCAAATGAAGACGGTCTGTTTGAACACAGTCTCTGGAATCTGGACGTGGGACTCATTGCTGAGCAGGGTATGTAGGAAGCAGAGGCAGAAATATACTGAACAATTTCGGAAATTCCTCTTAGGCCACAAGATATGGGAGCAGAAATTAGGCCATTCAGCCCATCTGATAGTGTGGCACTCACTCAGTCCTGACTCTCTTACAATGCAAGTATCCCCCAGACTGATGCGCTGACAGTGCAGCACTCACTCAGTCATGATCTTCTGACAGTGCGGCACTCCCTCAGTACTGACTCTCTGACACTGCAGCACTCCCTCAGTACTGACCCTCTGACAGTGCAGCCCTCCCTCAGTAATGACCATTTGACAGTGCAGCACTGCCCACAGATTGACCCTCTGACATTGCGGCAATCCCCCATTACTGACCACCTGATAGCGCAGCACTTCCTCAGTAGTATCCTCTGACAGTGCAGCATTTCCACAGTACTGACCCTCTGACAGTATGGCACACCCGCAGTGCTGTCTCTGTGACAGTGCAGCCCTCCCTCAGAACTGACCCTCTGACAGTGCAGCACTCCCTCAGTACTGACCCTCTGACAGTGGAGCTCTCCCTCCATACTGACCCTCCGACAGTGCAGCACTCCCTCAGTGTTGACCCTCTGACAGCGCAGTGCTCCCTCAGTACTGATCCTCTAACAATGCAGCTCTCCCACAGTACAGACCCTCTGATAGTGCAGCACTCCCTCAGCACTGACCCTCTGATAGTGCAGCACTCCCTCAGTACAGACCGTCTGATAGTGCAGCACTCCCTCAGTACAGACCCTCTGATAGTGCAGCACTCCCTCAGCACTGACCGTCCGACAGTGCATCTCTCCTACAGTACAGTCCCTCCAACAATGCAGCTCTCAACAGTACAGACCCTCTGACAGTGCAGCACTCCCTCAGTACAGACCCTCTGACAGTGCAGCACTCCCTCAGTACTGACCCTCTGACAGTGCAGCACTCCCTCAGTACTGACCCTCTGACAGTGCAGCACTCCCTCAGTACTGACCCTCTGACAGTGCAGCTCTTTCTCAGCACTGCTCCATTGACACTGCAGCACACCCTCAGAAATGACGCTCTGACTCAACAGCATTCCCTCAGTACTGACACTCTGACACTGCAGCACTCTCTTTGTGTTGACTTTTCTACAATGTGGCATTCCCTCTGGACTGACCCTCCGACAATGTAGCCCTCCCTCAATACCGATGCGCTTACAGTGCAGCACTCCCTCGATCCCGACCCTCCGATAACGTGGCATTTTCTCAGTACTGACCCTCTGACAGAGCAGAACTCCCTCAGCGCTGACATTCTGACAGTGCGGCACTGCCTCATTCCTGCACTTCTGATAGTCCAGCGCTGCCTCAGTACTGACCCTTTGGCAGTGCAGCACTCCCTCAGGACTGACCGTTTGGCAGAGCAGCACTCCCTCAGTACTGACCCTCTGAAACAACACTCCCTCAGAACTGACACACTGACCGTGTCGCGCTCCCTCAGTAATGACCCTTTGAGTGTGCATCACTCTCTCAGTACTGACCCTCTGGCAATGCAGCAATCACTCAGTACTGACTGTCCGACACATAGTGCGGTGATCCCTCAGTACTAATCCCCTCAGAGTCTGGTGCTCCCTCAGTACTGACCCCCTCACATCGCGGTGATCCCTCAGTACTAATCCCATCAGAGTGTGGTGTTCCTCAGTACTGACCCCCTCACATCGCGGTGGTCCCTCAGTACTAATCCCCTCAGAGTGCGGTGCTTCCTCAGTTCTAACCATTTCACAGTGCAGCGCTCCCTCAGTAGTAACCCTCTCACAGTGCGACACACTGACAGCATGGCCATCCATTCATACTGACCGTCAGAGAGTGCGCACTTCATCATTACTGACCCTCTCACTGCACTGCAATCCCTCCGTCCTGACTATCTGACAATGCAGCACTCCCTCCATACAGATCCTCTGATAATGCTGCACTCCCTCCATACTGATCCTCTGTCAATACAGCACTCCCTCCATACTGACCCTCTGACAGTGTGGCCCAACTCAGGACAAAACCTCTGACAGTACAGCACTCCCTCAGTACTGACCCATTGACAGTTTAGCACTCCCTCAGCACTGACCCATTGACAGTGTAGTACTCCCTCAGCACTGACCCATTGACAGTGTCGCACTCCCTCAGTACTGACCCATTGACAGTGTAGCACTCCCTCAGCACTGACCCATTGACAGTTTAGCACTCCCTCAGCACTGACCCATTGACAGTGTAGTACTCCCTCAGTACTGACCCATTGACAGTGTAGCACTGCCTCAGCACTGACGCATTGACAGTTTAGTACTCCCTCAGTACTGACCCATTGACAGTGTGGCACTCCCTCAGTACTAACCCTCTGGCTCGGTCCTGCACCTCTGACAGTCCAGCAGTGCCTCAATACTAACCATCTGACAGTGTAGCACTCTCTCTGTACTGACCAGCTGACAATGTAGCACTCCCTCTGTGCTGACCCTCTGACACTATGGTGCTCCCTCAGTACTGACCCTCTGTCATTTTCAACCCACCCTTAGCTTCTTCATTACGCTGTTTTGAACAGAGGTAAAGAAACAGAGTTATTGACCATCCCTGTTATAAAACTTATTTCCAAATGTGGCTTGTATGTGATTCCAACACCCTCTAATAGTTGCCTGGAAGGTGTACTCTCCTGCTGCAGTCCTTGGGTGTCCCACAGTGATGTTAGGGAGGGAGCTCCAGGAGTTTGACCTGAACCATGTCAAGAGCTCTCTTACTGGAGTGCCCTTTTTAAAGTTGGGAAGTTATTATAGACCAGGAGGACCCGAGAGCTGCTGTCTTGTCAGAGGGAGAGGCCTGGTGGGTCACACACCTCAGGTGAGGGGAGAGGTTGAGAAGCTGGGGCCTTCATAGTCATATCAGACATGATAGAGATCGAACTAACAATGTTGGCATCATGAACCTGTTAGCTGTGGTAACTGACCCCCCTTTGTCGCAGAGGGATTCAATCCCTTTAATAGAGTAAGCTCGAGAATTCAACACTAAAATCAATCTGTCCGGACGCACTAGAGACCTGAAACATCAATACAGAGATTGCTGAAGAAGCTCAGCATGTCCGGCAGCATTTCTGAAGGGAGAGGGAGAAAGAGACAGAGAGAGAATTCACCTTACAATCCAGTGATTTCTGCGGGAAAGTTCCTTCAGAACAGACCGTTTTGAGGAAGAGTCACTTGGAATGCGAATTGTTCCTCTCTCTTCACCGTTGCTACCTGCTGAATTGTGCTGAATTTCCCCACCATCTGTTTACTTGAGAACTTGACCTGATCCAAGTGTCACTGAGTAATTCAGTCTGTGTTCAATGCCCTGAGGCTGCTTATGCTGAAAGTTGACAAACAGGTTTAAAGCTTTGTAAGGTATTGTATTCGGAGGGCGGGCTACATGGGAGAACAGATACAGAACAAAGGCACACCGAAATGTTAGGTCTGAGCTGTTCCTTCTGAACTAACATCACAAAGTTACATTGATCAGGATCTTTGTGAAGTGCCTTTGTCAAGTGACCCTTGAAAGAGCTGCACAGTCAGAGGGTCAGTACTGAGGGAGTGCTGCACTGTCAGAGGGTCAGTACTGAGGGAGTGCTGCACTGTCGGAAGGTCAACACTGAGGGAGTGTTGCACTGTCAGAGGGATTGTATCCCTCTGCTACAAAGGGGGGGGGGGTCATTAACCTCAGCTAACAGGTTCGTGATGCCAACATTGTTGGTTCAATCTCTATCATGTCTGAAATTACCATGAAGCCCTGAGGGAGTGCTGAACTGCCAGAGGATCAGTACCTAGGGAGTGCTGTACTGTCAGAGGGTCAGTACTGTGGGAGTGATGCACTGTAAGATGGTCAGTACTGAGGGAGAGCTGCACTGTCGGAGGGTCAGTAAGGAGGGAGTGCTGTACTGTCAGAGGGTTAGTACTGTGGGAGTGTTGCACTGTAAGATGGTCAGTACTGAGGGAGTGCTGCACTGTCAGAGGGTCAGTACTGAGGGAGTGCTGCAATGTCAGTGGGTCAGTACTGAGGGAGTGCTGCAGTGTCAGAGGGTCAGTATTGAGGGAACGCTGCACTGTCAGATGGTCAGTACTGAGGGAACGCTGCACTGTCAGATGGTCAGTACTGAGGGAGTGCTGCACTGTCAGAGGGTCAGTACTGAGGGATTGTTGCACTGTCAGAGGGTCAGTACTGAGGGAGTGCTGCAGTGTTAGAGGGTCAGTACTGAGGGAACGCTGCACTGTCAGAGGGTCAGTACTGAGGGAGTGCTGCACTGTCAGGGGGTCAGTACTGATGGAGCGCTGCACTGTGAGAGGGTCAGTACTGAGGGAGTGCTGCACTGTCAGAGGGTCAGTACTGAGGGAGTGCTGCACTGTAAGAATGTCAGAACTAAAGGAGTGCTGCACTGCCAAAGAGCTGCACTGTCAGAGGGTCAGTACTGAGGGTGTACCACATTGTCACATGGTCGGTATGGGGGCAGAGCCACACAGTCAGATGGTCTGTACTGAGGAAGTTCTGCACTGTGTGAGCGTCAGGACTGAGGGAGTGCTGCACTGTCAGAGGGTGAGTACTGAGGGATCACTGCACTTCCAGAGGGTCAGTACTGAGGGATCACCGCACTATCGGACAGTCAGTAGTGAGGGACTGCTGCATTACCAGAGGGCCATTTCTGAGTAGTACTACACTGTCAAAGGGTCAGTACTGAGGGAGCACCACACTGTCAGCGGTTCAATCCAGAGGGAATGCCGCACTGTCTGAAGCTCTGTACTCTGAGAGCACTGCACCATCAGAGGGTCAGGACTGAATGAGCACTACACTGGGTCAGAGGGTCAGAACTGAGGGAGCATGCACTATCAAAAGGTCAGTACTGAGGGAGCGCTATACAGTGAGAGTGTCAGTTCTGAGTGAGTGCTATTTCAGAGGGTCAGTACCGAGAGAGTGCTGCACTGTCAGAGAGTCAGTACTGAGTGAGCACCACACTGTCAGAGAGTCAGTACTGAGTGAGCACCACACTGTCAGAGGATCAGTCCAGATGGCAAGCCTCCCTATCAGAGGATCTGCACTGAGAGAGCACTGCACCATCAGAGGGTCAGTACTGAGGGAGTGCCTCATTGTCTGAGGGTCAGTACTGAGGGAGTGCTGCACTGTCAGAGGGTTAGTACAGAGAGAGTGCTACACTGTCAGATAGACAGTACACTGAGGCACTGCTGGACTGTCAAAGGTGCAGGACCGAGGCAGAGGGTCAGTACTGAGAGAGTACTACACTGTCAATGAGTCAGTACTGAGGGAGTGCTACACTGTCAATGGGTCAGTAATGATGCAGTGCTGTATTGTCAGAGTGTCAGTTCTGATGGAATATAGTACTGTCAGAGGTTTTGGCCTGAGATTGGGCCACACTGTCGGAGGGTCAGTATAGGGCCACTTCCACACTGTGAGAGGGTCAGTACTGAGGGAGTGCTGCACTGTCAAATAGACAGTACTGAGGGACTGCTGCACTGTCAGAGGGTCAGTACTGAGGGAGTGCTGCACTGAGAGATAGACAGTACTGAGGCACTGCTGGACTGTCAGAGGTGCACGACCAAGGCAATGGGTTAGTACTGAGGGAGTGCTGTACTGTCAGAGTGTCAGTTACGATGGAGTGCAGTACTGTCAGAGGTTTTGTACTGAGATTGGGCCACACTGTCAGAGGGTCAGTATAGGACCACTTCCACACTGTCAGAGGGTCAGTTCTGAGGGAGTGCATCACTATCAGAGGATCAGTGTGGAGGGAGTGCAGCATTATCAGAGGATAAGTGTGGAGTGAGTGCAGCATTATCAGAGGATCAGTGTGGAGGGAGTGCAGCATTGTCAGAGGATCAGTGTGGAGGGAGTGCAGCATTATCAGAGGATAAGTGTGGAGTGAGTGCAGCATTATCAGAGGATCAGTGTGGAGGGAGTGCAGCATTGTCAAAGGATCAGTGTGGAGGGAGTGCAGCATTGTCAGAGGATCAGTGTGGAGGAAGTGCAGCATTATTAGAGGATCAGTGTGGAGGGAGTGCAGCATTATCAGAGGATCAGTGTGGAGCGAGTGCAGCATTGTCAGAGGATCAGTGTGGAGGGAGTGCAGCATTATCAGAGGATCAGTGTGGAGGGAGTGCAGCATTGTCAGAGGATCAGTGTGGAGGGAGTGCAGCATTGTCAGAGGATCAGTGTGGAGGAAGTGCAGCATTATTAGAGGATCAGTGTGGAGGGGGTGCAGCATTGTCAGAGGATCAGTATGGAGGGAGTGCTGCATTGTCAGAGGATCAGTATGGAGGGAGTGCAGCATTTCAGAGGGTCAGGGTGGAGGGAGTGCAGCATTGTCAGAAGTCAGTGTGGAGGGAGGGCAGCATTGTCAGAGAGTCAGTGTGGAGGGAGTGCAGCATTGTCAGATGGTCAGTGTGGAGGGAGTGCTGCATTGTCAGAGGGTCAGTATGGAGGGAGTGCAGCATTATCAGAGGATCAGTGTGGAGGAAGTGCAGCATTGTCAGAGGGTCAGTGTGGAGGGAGTGCAGCATTGTCAGAGGATCAGTGTGGAGGGAGTGCAGCATTATCAGAGGATCAGTGTGGAGGAAGTGCAGCATTATCAGAGAATCAGTATGGACGGAGTGCTGCATTGTTAGTGAGTCAGGATGGAGGGATTGCTGTGCAGTGAGAGAGTCAGTAATGATGAAGTGCGCACTCTCTGACGGTCAGTACTAATGGATGGCCATGCTGTCAGAGTGTCGCACTGTGAGAGGGTTACTACAGAGGGAGCGCTGCACTGTGAAAGGGTTAGAACTGAGGAAGCACCGCAGTCTGAAGGGATTAGTACTGAGGGACCACCGAAATGTGAGGGGGTCAGTACTGAGGGAGCACCGCACTCTGAGGGGATTAGTGCTGAGGGACCACCGCAATGTGAGGGTGTCAGTACTGAGGGAGCACCAGACTCTGAGGGGATTAGTACTGAGGGATCACCATGATGTGAGGGGGTCAGTACTGAGGGAGCACCACACTCTGAGGGGATTAGTACTGAGGGATCACCGCACTGTGAGGGGGTCAGTACTGAGGGAGCACCACACTCTGAGGGGATTAGTACTGAGGGATCACCGCGCTGTGAGGGGGTCAGTACTGAGGGATCACCGCACTGTGAGGGGGTCAGTACTGAGGTAGCTCCACACTATGTGTCAGACAGTCAGTACTGAGTGATTGCTGCATTGCCAGAGGGTCAGTACTCAGAGAGTGATGCACGCTCAAAGGGCCATTACTGAGGGAGCGCTACACGGTCAGTGTGTTAGTTCTGAGGGAGTGCTGCACTGTCAGAGGGTCAGTACTGAGGGAGTGCTGCTCTGTCAAAGGGTCATTACTGAGGGAGCGCTACACGGTCAGTGTGTCAGTTCTGTGGGAGTGTTGTTACAGAGGGTCCGTACTGAGGGAGATCTGCACTGCCAAACGGTCAGTACTGAGGCAGTGCTGGACTATCAGAAGTGCAGGAATGAGGCAGTGCCGCACTGTCAGAGTCTCAGTACTGAGGGAGGTCTGCTCTGTCGGAGAGTCAGTACTGAGAAAATGCCAGGTTATCGGAGGATCAGTACCGAGGGAGTGCTGCACTGTCAGAGTGTCAGTACTGAGGGAGTTCTGCTCTGTCGGAGGGTCAGTACTGAGAAAATGCCACGTTAGCGGAGGGTCAGTACCGAGGGAGTGCTGCCCAGTAAGAGCATCTGTATTGAGGGAGGGCTACATTGTCGGATGGTCAGTACTGAGGGAATGCCACACTGTATGAGTATCAGTACAGAGGGATTGCTGCACTGTAGAAATGTCAGTGCAAAGAGAGTGCTGCAGAGTCAGAGTGTCAGTACTGAGGGAATGCTGTTGTGTCAGAGCTTCATTTCTGAGGGAGTGCTGCAGTGTCAAAGGAGCAGTGCTAAGGGAGAGCTGCACTGTCAGAGGGTCAGTACTGAGGGATTGCAGCGCCGTCAGGGGCGCAGGGCCAAGGAGCTGTTGCAGTCTCAGAGGGTCAGTTCTGAGGGAGTACTGCAGTGTCATAGGAACAGTACTGAGGGAGAGTTGCACTGTCAGAGGGTCAGTACTGAGGGAGAGTTGCACTGTCAGAGGGCCAGTACCAAGGGAGTGCTGCACTGTCAGAGGGTCAGTACTGAGGGAGTACTGCAGTGTCATAGGAACAGTACTGAAGGAGAGTTGCACTGTTAGAGGGTCAGTACTGAGGTAGTGCTGCACTGTCAAAGGGTCAGTACTGAGGGAGTGCTGCACTATCAGAGGGTCAGTACTGAAGGAGTGCTGCACTGTCAGGGAGTCAGTACTGAGGGAGTGCTGCACTGTCAGAGGGTCTATACTGTTGAGAGCTGCATTGTCGGAGAGACTGTACTGTGGGAGTGCTGCACTGTAGGAGGGTCAGTGCTGAGGTAGTGCTGCACTATCAGAGGGTCTATACTGTTGGAGCGCCGCACTGTGAGAGGGTCAGTACTCAGGGATTGCTACACTGTGAGAGGGTCAGTTCTGAGGGAGTGCTGGACTGTCAGAGGGTCAGTTTGAGGGAGGGCTGCACTGTCAGAGAGTCAGCACTGCGGGTGTGCCGTACTGTCGGAGGGTCAGTACTGTGGGAGTGATGCATTGTCAGAGGGTCATTACTGAGGGAGCGCTGCACTGATAGTGGGTCATTACTGAGGGAGTGCTGCACTGTCAAATGGTCATTACTGAGGGAGGGCTGCACTGTCAGAGGGTCAGTACTGAGGGAGTGCTGCAGTGTCAGAGAGTCAGTACTGAGGGAGTGCTGCACTGTCAGAGGATCATGACTGAGGGAGTGCTGCACTGTCAGCGCATCAGTCTGGGGGATACCTGCATTGTAAGAGAGTCAGTAGTGAGTGAGTGCCACACTATCAGATGGGCTGAATGGCCTAATTTCTGTTCCTATATCTTGTGGTCTAAGAGGAATATCTGAAATTGTTCAGTATATTTCTGCCTCTGCATCCTACATACCCTGCTCAGCAATGATTCCCACGTCCAGATTCCAGAGACTGTGTTCAAACAGACCGTCTTCATTTGGTTACCACCCTCTTTTCCCAGGGATCAAGTTTTCGTTTCGTGTGACTGACCTGCCAGCTCAAAGGGATATTTTCATGCTGCAGGACTGAGGTTTATTCTTCAGCTTCCAT
The DNA here is from genome assembly GCF_047496795.1 of Chiloscyllium punctatum. Lineage (NCBI taxonomy): Eukaryota > Metazoa > Chordata > Chondrichthyes > Orectolobiformes > Hemiscylliidae > Chiloscyllium > Chiloscyllium punctatum. The sequence goes on from NC_092752.1 coordinate 75,700,767, forward strand.
GTGCTCATCCCAAATGAATCCCACTGTCCCACACTCAGCACAGTCGGGTATTCCTTATTTCTGAGCTTCCCAATGCTAATCCACATCCAGACTGACATCCCACACTCCTCCAAATCATATCGCAGGCGAATTGCCTGGGAGAGAGGAGTGCTAAGAGAGGAAATAAAAATCTGAAAGTACCTTACAGTGACATTAAGGGTGAATTGATAATGAGAGAAAGAGTAGGTTGTGGAACACAGTGCGAATTTGTGCATGGACCTAGAAGCTACAGTGAATGGATTCATTTTGTCAATGCTCATTGGGACAGGGTTGATATGAAATTGTGAAGATGCTTTGTGATACAATTAAATGAAAGAACATATATATAGAGAGAGATGGTTCTGAGTGGTCTGGCCTTCTTACAACCCAATAAATCTCCAAAGACGGTGGAAATGTATCTCAGTTTACCGAATTAGGTGATGGAGGAAGTATCAGGTACACTTGCAAACATTTTCAAATCCCCTCTGGCCACAGGAGAGGTGTCGTCGGACTGACCATGTGGTACTGTTATTCAAGAAGGAGCATGGGATATACCAGGCAGCTACAGGCCAGTCAGGCTAATATCGTGGGTGGGAGGTCTGTTGGAAGCAATTTTGGGAGAGAGAATTAATCAACATTTAAAGAGACTGGAGTTCATGAAGACCAGTCAGAATGGTTCTGTTAAGGGGAGGTCAGAGCTGACCAATGGGATTGCACCTTTTAAGGAGGTGACCCCATGTGTAAACAAGGGCAATACTATCCTGTCGCCTGCTTGGAGGTCAGTAAGGCTTTTATCAGGATCCATATTGGAAACTGATAGGGAACATAAAGACTCA